>NW_028288917.1:7557499-7859249 GCF_059628265.1 Tinamus guttatus
GTGTTGCCAGCAGGTCGAGGGAGGTGATCCTGCCCGTCTCCTCAGCTCTGGTGAGGCTGCACCTGGAGTATTGTGTGCAGTTCTGGGCTCCTCAGTACAAGAGGAACATGGAGCTTCTAGAGAGGGTCCAGCGTAGAGTGACCAAGATGATTAAGCGACTAGAGCATCTATCTTATGAGGAGAGACTAAGCGAGCTGGGCCTGTTTAGCCTGAAGAAGAGAAGTGTTAGAGGGGATCTGATCAATATGTATAAGGACTTGAGGGGATAATATAAAGAGGATGGGGCCAAACTCTTCTTGGTGGTGGCCAGTGACAGGACAAGGGGTAATGGGTGCAAGTTGAAACACAGGAAGTTCCGTATGAGGAAGAACTTCTTTCCTGTGAGAGTGACAGAGCCCTGGAACAGGCTGCCCAGAGAGGTTGTGGCATCTCCTTCTCTGGAGATCTTCCAAGCCTGCCTGTCTGCAACCCTTTGCCACACGCTCTAGGTGTCCCTGCTGGAGCAGGGAGGTTGGAGTAGATGATATCTAGAGGTCCCTTCCAACCTCAACCCTTCTGTGATTCTGTGATCCTGTAGGGAAGAAGTGCTCCTAATACATTTAAATTGGTTCACACATGATATTTTGTCTGTAAAATGGTAATTAACTTACAGCAGTTCAATATTATGCCAGTCCCAAATATAATTTTGATTTTTTTTTAGTTATATAAGAATAATTCTGAGAAGCACCTCCACTGAGAAGTATTTCATTCTAGCAAGGAGTTTCTCTGTTGTTGCTCTGCATATAAAGAGAATGAGAAGGCAGTTATGTCCTGCTCCCAAATGATGAGGTTTACTTGCAGTATCCTAATAAATTCTTTGATTTCCATTCACAGCTGTACAGCTGCTGACTTCTGTAGGGAGGGTGGGGAAGAGTCACCAGCAAATTAGATCAGCCTAGGATTGCTGACCTAGCTTATTCAGGAAGAATCACAGAATCACAGAATGGCTGAGCTTGGAAGCGATGATCATCTAGTCCAATACCTCTGCTCAACCAGGTACACCTAGAGCATGTGGCACAAGAACTAAGACTGTAAGCAGCATTTAGAAAAATTTGTGAATAAGAGGTGTTTGTAACTATTAATCTCTTTTTAAATCTTAATTTTAGATACTTCTCAATATAAAAATGCCATTGCTTTAAGAATTGCCTTATTTGTCGTCTTTAGTCTAAGCAGATGGAAAGTTCTGTCCGAGGAATGACCTGAGTGTGATAAATTGCTGTGCTGCCTGTGGCACCAGTAGTTCAGAGAGGAACCTGTGCCCAAGGTCTCCAGAGCCTGAATGAAAAGTCAGAATTTTGACAGAAATTTTATGACTTCCTGATGAAGAAAGAGAGCACCACACATAAAATGATGGTCCAGGTTACAAGCAATGAGCAGAAGCTGGTATGGAGATTTCACTGAAGTACTTTTTTTTTTTTTTTTTTTTTTTTTTCCCCCCTTAAGGGGCAAAATATGTGGTTGCCAAGATAGTGGGAGAATACTGAAGGACTTCAAGGAAATCTCTCAAAAAATTCACTGTTCAGATGAAAGAAAAATTCTTTACTTCACTGGTTTCAATCCACATGATATTTACAGGTGAAGAGTCATTAAAAGGCAGAAGTCCTTATGTTAAAGAACTTCACCTTATAGCAAAAGAAAAATCTGGCATTACTAAAGCACTGGTGGCAGCTTTTAGAAGGATCTGAGTAATATCAGAGCTATCAACTCCAAGAATCAGAGCAGGCTTCTTGAAGCACTTTTCTACAGACATCCAGGGCTGGGCAGTGACTAGAATGGTTCTAGACCTTCAGAAAAGAAACTATGCTGAAGGAAGAGAACTTAGTGTTAATCCTCTGCCAGTATAGACAAGACAAATGCACCTTACCTTTCATGTACCTTACCTTTCACAATACGTTTTTTGGAGTTGCCATGATACTAAAATCTCTAATCAAAGCATTTTGGTAGTGAATTTCATCCAAGTCATAAGAATTCCACTAACAGAACAAGTGGGTATTTGGCAGCTTGATGGGAAGAACTGTGATAAGAAGCAAAGGTCTTGCTTACAGGTTGACAAAGAGACCATTCTCATTAATTTCCTTTGGAGCAATGGCCCAGAATACAGTTAGAAATTAAATCCTCCTAGAAAAGGATCTGCAATGTTAAGAATAACTGTCTGAGCCTGGGACTGCTGTTTTGCGGAACTTCAACCTAGATGATGGGATGAGTTTTAAGAGAAAGTGATGACTAGGAGGAAATGCAGCTAAAGGAAAAAAAGTCAAATTATGAGGGGAGTGACAATGGAACTGGAGCTTCTGAATTTCCAAGAAAGACAGAATTGGAAGACTGTAAAGCAACCCTGAGGTCAAGTCTAGGAGCTGACTCAACAGAAAGAGCTACAGAAAGCAATGAAAGGAAGTGAACAGAGTGCATTTCTTTTTGTACTTTGTGTCCTCCAAGTGTAATGAATAGCTGGTACATATGATCAGGAGTAGCAGTGAAGCATAACTCCTGCAATATTCCTGGAAGGCAGTCGTCTTCCCTGTCACTGGATTTTCTAGCATATCACATAGTAGTTAAAAAATTAAATTTCATGGTAGAAGATGGCTTGAAGCAACAATCACCATGATCTTCCCCAGATGTCATTGTATTAAAACCATGAGAGAGACATGAAGGTGAATAAAAATTTCTTTTTAAAGAAGACTTAATTCACAGAGATGCCAAGAGTACCATTTTATTATACATGAGACACTTCAATACAAATGGAGGAATAAAATATTTTCATAGTTTTGTTCATCCAAAATGTGGATATCCTCCAAATCAAGTATGACTCCAGGACAGAAGAGGGGGAAGAGAAGGCGTGTGGAAACAGCCGTTATCATAACCTATGAGTTGCTTCAGTGCAGCTGAATGCCTTTTAGACTCCTGAATGCACCAGGGAAATTTCAGATGTTTGTAAAGAGTATAACCCAAGTCCTGAGGAGCAAAATCATCCTCACATACTTAGATGACTTCATCTGTTCCTATAAAACATGGGTGGAACATCTGGTAGAAGTGGAAAGGACTCCAAAACTTTAAGAGCCAGGATTTAAATTTGTAAGAAATAATGCTCATTTATGAAGAATCACACAATTTTCCTGGGACAAAAAGTCTGTGATGGTGGGCTACAGTGTTGAGTCCAAAAACACAAGAAGTTAAAATAAAATGGAGAGTTCCAGCAAATGTGAGGAGGTGCACACATTTCTACAGGAGTTTTTTATGCTTTTTTCCCCTCTTTTTTACAGAGTATAAAGTATAAGCTACTCTTTTGGACCAAGAAATACTCAAAAGATTAATCCTGAGAAGGACTGGACTTCTGGCCGTGCTAGAGCCATCCCAACTGCTTGTCACAAACCTAGATAACTCCAAGGTTTTGGGGAATTTTATTCGCAGTACAAAATTGATAAAAAAAAGTGATTGAGTTCAGAGGGCATAGGACAGAAATTGCTGAAGGCCAAGAATTAAAGAGCGCCACAGAAGTTCATTTGTTTAGCTACTGTGGAGATCCTCCAGTGTTATCTAACTACTGTTACTAAACACATACTATACTTACTTACAGGCACATAGACCCGCATCCTTGTAGTGACTTCGCAGACAATTGTGAACTCCCAGTCTGCCTATATATGCATTCAAAGAACACCACAATTCTGGAAAGTGAAAAGCGATTGTTACTATTTTCTGCTAAAGATCTAGTGAGAATATCCTCATCCTGAACTTGGCATGACTTCTAGGAACCACACTGACAGTCTGAATAATGAATAGTTCAACAGGGATTAGTCTGGGTACCAGCTGCTGTTTTTTAAAGTAAGCAGAATGATTTAGGCCATTGAAGCACTACAGGAACCTCCTTGGCATAAAAAGGAAGCTAAAAGAGAAGATCACTTAGCTCATGTTCAGTCTTTGAGATCAAGGTATATTTGGATGGTATATAATGAAGCTGCACACACTGAGCACTCCCCACAGTAAATGACTGTTTCCGGATCTTACAAATGTTTGGCTTCCTACTAATTCACAGCGGGGTCCCACATATCAGTCATGGCCTTGGGATACTGCCAAGCCTTTGCCACATCAAATTTCCAGGTGGTGCTTAGGAATAGGTATATCCGCACCCCAGTGCCAAACTCTCTCCCTAAGTGACCTTCCAGAGGCACTGGAGAAGCCTTTTAGTTGATGAAGTCAGATGTGCTACCTGAGTAGTTGCACTATGTCTGTATGTTGCACAAATGTCCACATTTCAGTCCCTGCCATGTACCATAACATACTCCCCAGAAGGCTGTATGTACATTTACTTTCTACCCCAAATATATAATAGATATTTACATAAATATACATAAAATAATGCAACCCTTGTTATTTCTAGTAGCATAGCTAATAGTGTTGGGAATTATCCAAGGTTTACATTGGTTTTCAATAGAGTATTTTATAACCAGCACACAAGCTTTTTATTTATTTTGATTCCTGTGTTCTAACATCTACCCGGTTTTCATTGTGTTCTCTTCCCACCTGCTCCAAGAAATACCTACTGTAAGTGCATTTTACACCGAATATTTATAACTATTTGCTAGCCATTTGCTTGCAGTACTATGAAGATAAAACTGGGAGGGGTGGCTGATGGTTGTTGCTACTGAGAGGGACCTCAACAGGCTAGAGAAACAGACAAACAGGAACCTCATGAAGCTCAACAAAGTCAAGTGCTAAGTCCTGTTCCTGGGGAGAGGAATAACCTGAGGCACAAGGATAGGCAGGGGTGCTGACCTGCTGGAGAGCAGCTCTGTATAAAAGGACTAACAGTCCTGGTGGACACCAAGTGGGACGTGAGCCAGCAGTGGGTCACTGTGACAAAGAAGGCAACAAGCTCCTGGACTGATTCAAGAGCAGAGCATTGCCATCAGGTCAAGGGACCTTCCCTTCTAAACATCTTTGGTGAGGCTACATCTGGCTTCCATGTGTAAGATACATGTGGACATACTGAAGCAAGATGATGAAAGGATTGGAGCATCTGACTTGCAAGGACAGGCTGAGGGAGCTGGTACCATTCATCTTGAAGATGAGGAGGCTCAGGGAGGATCTTAATAGTGGTATTTATACAAGAGATGGGTAACAAGACCAAGCCAGACTCTTCTCAGTCATGCCCTGTAACAGAACTAGAGGCAATGAGCGCAACTTGAAATATAGGAATATAGGAATAAAAACTTGACTGGGAGGACGATCTACCACTGGAACAGTGGAGAACAGGAGTCTCAATCTTTGGATATATTCAAAAGCTGTCTGGACAAGACCTGGGCAACCTGCTCTAGATGACCTTGCTTGAGCAGGAGCCTGGACTGGATGATCTCTAGAGGTTCAACCTGAACCATTCTGTAATTCTAGTAACATGAATATATCTGGAAAATGAGATATATAAAGAAATAACTGTGTTGCAAAAACTAGATAAGGGAGGTTTTTGTAAAAGTATATTATAAATTTCAATCAATTAGAAATATTGAAGACTGTCTCGAGATTCAAGAGAGATTTTCAACAAAGATTCCTAGAACAGCTTCATGATATCAGAGTAGTGGAATCTCCAGAAACGGTTATTTTTCCTTCTCAGTCTGCCTAATACACACACAAATTCCCTTTAAGCAGATGGATTATTCCCCCAGTTCTCCTGAAGAGCTCAAATATAAACATACAGCCAGGAAAACAAGGGGGATGGGAGGGAAGGAAAGAGGTTTAAAAAAAAAATCAGAAAAGAATAAATAAAATTGAACTGCAATTGAAGAAATTCAAACTTCCAGCCAGCCTACTGACTCAGTGCTGCAAAGCTTGCCCAGCTCCCCAGCAGCTCACTGCAATGTCTCACAGATCCTTTTTAGTTCTAGTGGACCTGACTATTCCTGAGAACAGCCATGACCTTTCTTCCCTCTTCTAAAGTTTTAAGAGCTATTGCTCTAAGCATAATCCAGTCCATCCTGTCATTACAGAAGGTTAGGCAAGAAACTGATGCAATAAAATAGTGATTCTACCATACACGCTCATCCCAATGTCTTTGGGGACCTGATTTCTGGAAACTTCGCAAGCAAAATTACTTATAATAAGGAAAATAATATTTTCCTTAAAGATTAACAAATTTGAATATTCTTGTAACCATGACTAGTTTCTCCCCTTTGACGTGTGGGAAAGAAATGACACAGATCATGCTGTGTGACACTCATTCTGTGTATTTTTGCTTGGTAGTGCCTGAATCGTGGTGACATTGAATTGGCATCAAATAGTTACAGCGGTGAGGGATGAGAAGTCAAAACATATTTGAAGAAACTTGAGAAAAATGAAAATGAATGATAGAGAAGAAGTGAGCATAAACTTCCCTTTTTGTAAGGGTATAATTTAATATCACAAGACACTGAAATCTACTTTATCCCAATGAAAGGGAGGGACAAGACAAGGTGGGGAGGTGGGATTACAGAGTCATCCCCAGGCTGATTTTCTGAAAGGTCAGTGGGGAATGGGACAGTGACCAAGCAGCATTAGCCAGTTGCTCCGTGAGTTAACATTTCCCCCCACCTCCACCCTCTCGTGCTTTTTTTCTCAGCTCTCACTCAGCCAGTCCTTCCACTCAACATTTTTTATTTGGAAAATTTTGGTTATTTCCTTAGGAAACATATATGCTCGAGTTAATAGAAGCAATTTGGTAAACCAGCACAGTTGCAAAGCCTTTGGTGACCACATGCAAAATCATTAGGGCCATAATCTCTCATGGGAAAATGGCATTAGTACTCTGCTAATAGCCTGAGTTCTCCATACATCTTCTGCATAAATTAATGACATTCCATTATTTTAGACATTCCATTCCAGAAAACTACCTTATTTTAAATCTAACATAAGGATATATAGGCAAATAGAAAAAGTAACTTTTTCCCCATTTGTGCCAGACTATTGTTGTTCCATTATTGAAAAATACATATATTTGCACATATCATATGTTTTTGCATAGCAATTACTTTTATTTACTAATCTTTACTTATCTTCAAATGCAGATAAAGTATATTGGGTATAAAAATCATATTGGATACCGAACACACTATTTTGTGTATTCCACTGTGCCTATTCAGTTGTATCATATCATTAGATTTAACTCCAAGCTAAGATAAATTATAGCTATAAACATTTTTAAAAAATCTAAAAGTATATACTGTATGGTTCAGAAAAACGCTTAAACTTGTGTACATCCAGCAGTGATGTTTTAAGTGGAATAATTCTGCTATAAGTTGTTAGTCAAAAAAAAAAGACCTAAGACCCACGCCAGAACAAGATCCAACAGTTTGTTTCTTTCATGCAATTCATTGCAGAGATTTGAAAGTATGATGTCAAATAGTGTGGACCTGATATATATGCCCTCATTTTCATTACTATGTTCTGGCTGTTTTTGTCCTCTGAAGAAAAAAATCTAGAAATATGAGATCGGGGACTATCATTAAATTCCAACAGTTTAAATTAAATGCAGTTGAAGTTAATCACCATACATAAATGTAGGTATAATCTGCTAGGCTGAGCTCCAGCCCCTTCCAGCAATATTCTTCCCAGCTGTTAGACAGTACTTTAAGATAGTCACAACTTCACAGCCTCAGAATAATAAATAATAATAAAAAATCATATACACTTATTTCAATAGAGCAAAAAAAAATCAGAATGAAGAGGACCAACTGTGCTGTGGGTTTAAGCACTATGAAGATTATCAGCTCCCCTCTGTGTTTCTTCACTACTCACCAACTGCTCCAGGCTCTCTACCGAGCTGGCAAATCTGCCTTTAGTTACAGACCAGGCAAGACACAGAGGTGACCACTGCTAAGAGCAATTAAATAAAGCACCCAGGTCCCCTGCGGATCCCCATTCATCCCCATTTGGGATGAAATCTTTTCATCCTCAGTACTGACAGTTTCTTAGATACATCAAGAGTGGAGCAGGAGAAAAACTAAGGTGCATCCCAGCGTCATTTTTTGAAACTGCAAGTTCCTGTGTGAGGAAGGTCTGGGAAAACAGCAGCTCAGGCAGAGGGAGCAATGGATCTTTTTGGCTTCAGCAGCAGCTTTTCTCTGCCAAAAGGTGTGGGAAGACAACATGAGAGGCTGCACTAGACCCTCTCCCTCTCTGGAAATGCTCTCCTGCAGCCGCTGAGGGGGAAAAAGGTTGAGAACACCAGGAAGCAGAAGTTTATTTCTGCTTACATATAGAAAGAGGAAAAGAGTAAACAAGCCCTTTCCAATTTATCATCTCGAGAGATATAAGTTATTTTCAAATATGTACAACCCAGGTGGAAAATCCATATAGCGCTGCTACAAAATAATTTAAATTGTGGCTAATTTTATATGTCCCTATGATATTCCTTATGTATGGATAATCTTTTTTTTTTTTCTGATGCACTTCTGCCACCCAGTGGATAGCTTATATAAAAACTCATTTTAGTGTATATTTTAAAAGATGCCCTAGAAAATGCATCTTCTTGTTTATGTGATTGCGAGTGCATATCTTCTTATACCAGTATTTCAGTGATCAGCCCCCAGCTGTCAGCTTTCTGTTCTGAATACCAGATTTAAGGTCCGATTAATATAACAGGGAGAACATTGTATAACATTAAGTACTCTGAAATTTAAATTCAGCAGAATAAAATAAAATAAAATAAAATAAAATAAAATAAAATAAAATAAAATAAAATAAAATAAAATAAAATAAAATAAAATAAAAAGTGGCTTTTTTGACCATGGCCCCTTTGTGCCTCAGTTTCACATCTGCAAAGGAGAGATTAAATCATTCCTTTATCATACAGTGTACTGTCAAATGAACATAACTCAACTTTGTGAGACACACAAGACATTTGAGCAATAGCTACCCAATAAAAGAGCTTTAGAAGCTACAATGATATTTTTTCTAGAAGCAGCTCAGTTATCATAAAGTCAGAATTGTTAGAGCCATGTATTGAAGACAGCAAAAGACTGAAAAGTTGTTTCTAAGGGAGCACCATCTCTTCTGTGATTTAAGTGATTAATTAAAGTAAAGCTGTATTATAATAAATATAATTAGGCCTGAAGATAATTTGAACTCAACTCTTCCCCGGATTAGAAAAATTGACTTTATAACCTGGAAAATAGTATTGTGAGGGATTTTTAATTAAAATTATGAACTAAATTCCACCTAAAAGTTTTTTTTTTTAATGGTCACCCCTCAGGAGAGGGGCTGACTGAATAGGTTGGTGGCTACAGGCTACCTTCTGGTTTGGTTTCTCCAGATCTTGTGTCTTGTTCTGCTGTTACCCATCAGGAGATGCTGAAGAGAGTGGAGAAAGGAAGTGCACCTCACAACCAAGGGGCAACCTTGTCATTGGGTGAGCTTTTTCATCCCTCACCAAGATCAGAGCAAAGAGGCTGAGCAGGTTTCCAAAGACCACTCGAAACAGCAGCTCTGATACAGCCCATGGCAAGGCAAGAGAAAATAATGAAGGAAAAGAAAAGGAAAGGAAGGGAGAGAGAGAAGATACATAATTCAAACAAGAAGGAACTCTAGCTGAGGAATGCAAATTAGGGACAGAAATTATCAGTTCTACTGGAGATAGAAGAATATTTTATCAAATATATACATATTTTCCTGTACCTTAAAGTTTTCCCTACAGTTGTAACTGAGAGTAAAACGATTACAGAAGTGCTCTGGGAAAGCAATCTTTTTGTAATTCTATCTCATTTTTCTTGTGAAGACCCATAAGAATGGATTAAAATAAATTTAATTTAATTTTAATTTTATAGATAAGGAGTGGGAGGCCAAAAACTGGTACCAAGCTGCATAAAGTTGTACAGCTGTACAAGTGTACAAGTCTGTTCATTTCCTTAGTCATTACCAGAGCCTTCTTTGAGCCTCTTTGCAGTTAGAGATCCTCTTTCTTAAACATGAATGAATTGCACATATTATTCCAAGTGATGCCTTGGTATACATTTGTACAATGTCAAGAATTCTTCCTGATTGGTAAATATGATCCCACTTCTCAGAGCATTTTTTCGAATTGATTTGAAGCATATATCAAATGCATATATCTTTACCAAATGTAAAATTGTATGTACAAATTGTAATTTTGTATCATTTGTAATATTTTTCAACCTTGATTATTTAGAAAATTTCCTGAGTGAATTCCAGAAAGAGGGTTAAGTCTAGAAGTTAGCATTTCTCTATATTAATACATATTTCTTTCTTACTTATTTTCTATTTTGACACGATGTTCTAGAAGCAGCTGCAACTATGAAATTGTTTATGAGCAACTCATCATTCTGCACTCATTAATTCACAATGTTAAGAGATAAAAGTGGCATTTTTAAGTACTCTCTGCAAAATCAAGATTTTTAAGAGTGATCACATTATGAATAAACAAAACTGAACAATTCCTTGTTCCCCATTTAAATGATTTGGAGCATGCCCCACTTTACATATATCTAGAAGACTTTTAATTCCTGGCTATCCTGTCAAACCTGGCTGTTTGATATCCTGGTGGAACTGGTGGGCCTGGCAGTCCATCAAGAGCTACTCTACATCTCCCACATTCACTTTAGGAAACTGGTAAAGAAAATATATTTTGTGTCATCTATCGATACATTTTAATTAATAATGGAAACTACTGAGTTATCAGATGCACCACCCTTGGATGGTTGGTGATGCACTATGGTGGTTCACCTTTAAGCTTTGGATTAAAGAACTAAAGTTCAGTTAAACTGAAGGTTCCCAGTTATATCAAGGGATTCAGCTCCTATTTAAAGTGTCAAATTTACACACTGAAATTTATATTCATACTACTTATGCAAGATTAGTTACTACCTCTAAGTAGGGTTTACAGTGAAGGTTGTGGAGAAGAACAGATGCTTGAAGAGATGGGACACCTCTCTGGAGTCCATTGATCATTTCTAGGCACTAAAGAAATGTTTATGTACTGAGTACTTTGTTAAAAAAGCCCTATGACTTTTGTCTCAATTCTTTTCAAAGAAGCAAAACCTGTAGAGTCTTTACCCTGTTGAAGTACATCAGGCAGATCCATCAGTGTTGACAATCTTTACAATTTTTTCACAAGTCATAAAGTTTTAGCTGGGATCAGTCTGGAAAAAGACCTCTTATGGGTGCCAAGGATACCTGCATCCATCAGGTTAGATGTCCCACTGCTCTGTTCCCAAAGAAGAAAAGCCAGTCAGTGATACTGCTGGAAGCTCTCGGAACTCTCCCAACCTGGCCCTTAGGAGATCACAGAAAAGTATGGCAGAAAATAAATTGCCACACAAGGTAACCCTCACTTCTCTTTTTTTTTTTTTTAAGAATTGGGAAGAAAATTTAATTCTTTCCCACTGACATCACTGCAGGAAAAAAAAGAAGAAAAGAAAAGAAAAGAAAAGAAAAGAAAAGAAAAGAAAAGAAAAGAAAAGAAAAGAAAAGAAAAGAAAAGAAAAGAAAAGAAAAGAAAAGAAAAGAAAAGAAAAGAAAAGAAAAGAAAAGAAAAGAAAAGAGAAAAAAGAAAAGAAAAGAAAAGAAAAGAAAAGAAAAGAAAAGAAAAGAAAAGAAAAGAAAAGAAAAGAAAAGAGAAAAAAGAAAAGAAAAGAAAAGAAAAGAAAAGAAAAGAAAAGAAAAGAAAAGAAAAGAAAAGAGAAAAGAAAAAAGAAAAAAGAAAAGAAAAGAAAAGAAAAGAAAAGAAAAGAAAAGAAAAGAAAAGAAAAGAAAAGAAAAGAGAACCTGGGAAGGGGCAAAAAAGTTAGAAAGTCATTGTCTTCTGCAGCATGATCCCCTATACAAGGAAGCAGGAGAAGGGGCCGGTGATACAGACACTGTGGAAGAAGCCATGATCCCTGGAAAGAGTAGAGAAGAGCAAGAAAAGGGGATTTTTCAAGTTTCTCTTAATTCCTTTTTGTTGTTTAATTCCAGTCTGTAATATCAAATAAAATATAGTGAGCGTAACAATGAACAATGGTGGAAAGGAAAAACAAGTCCAAGTATTCAATTAGAAAAAAACAAAGCCGTGATCTCATCTTGGATAGAAACACAGCTTCTTGTGTGTCTTTGTATATGAATTAGAATCTCTGAGAAGATTCTTTCCTTTACCCGGAATCCATAGTAAAAATAAAGAAAAATAATCTCAGAAACCTACAGAACTTAATAGAGGAAATTCCTAATGTGGTTAGTTATAGTTGTGAGCGCCAAGAATATTTGTTCTTGATAATGATTATGTGCAAGCAAGGGCCAAAGCACCTACTAATGCCTGCTGTACTAGGAGAAGTGTTCAGAGTTAGCTGACGTGGCTCTGACCACAGCTTACCTTCCCGTGGATGGGGACAAGTCACACACAGCATGGATGGCAGAGAGACAGTCTGGGACAGCACATTTTCCTCATGTGTTAGGAGCAGAACTGTGCTCCTGCAGACCAAACAACAGCGGTTTGCATCACATTCCAGCCTGATTATGTGCTAAATGCTATTTTTAACAATATTATTTCTCAGCAAAATGACATGAAGGTCATAGGAAATCTGGGAGAGGAATAGTTATCTTACAAGTTGAATTTGAAAAGTGAAGCTAGGAAGGAGTAGAGATGTAGTGGGGCTTCTCCCAAAGAAGAAGGCAAGAAGGGAGCATGCTGAGGCGGAAGGTGAAGAGGGAAGGCTAAAAATAGCTGAAGAAAATCAAAGGGATTAGAAAGGCAAAGCTTAGACCAAAGAAATAGCATAGAATGAAGTAATTCAAGCTTGTTTAAAAAAGCAAAACCAATAAACAATAACAAAAACCTAGATGTGCACTTTGGAGCAGAGATAGAAAGCAAACTGAGATGACACTGTGTGCTTTTAGTTTAGCACTGTAGTCTACACATACCGAAATGTGCATTACTGGAGTCAGGGCAAGGAGGGAAGGAGAGGTATAGACAAGTACTTCAGGCATTAGAAAATTATTTTTAATTAAGTTAGTTTATTAACATATTATGTCCTTATTAATTGATAACCTAAAATTTTCTAAGAAGTGAAACAGGCTTACTTTTGCCTTTTCTCCAAACCTGGCTTGCCATTTATTATCAGTTCATGCTACTCTCAGAAGAGTGTTTTGTCTGTCTTTGGAAAGCAGGCCTAAAAATAGCTCATCATATCATATTTGAAAATAAATCTGTCTTTATTTAGATTTCTGGACATCATAGGTAGTCACCCTAGGTGCTGCTAACTGTTTAAACCCTCCCTGTTCTTTGATATCATGCAATATTAGGCTTTGATTGTGGCACAGTAATATTACAATTCCAATGAAAGTTTTACTTTGGACACTACTTTTTTGTAGGACTCTTTACTGTAGGTTCTAGAAAATACTAGTCAAGTATACATAATGAAATTATGTTCCCTCAAAAGATAAGACCTTTAGAACAGCGGGAGGTAAACACTTGGGCTATGAGTCACATTGTGGTTTTAGAGCTGTTGAGAATAATGATAGCATTAAAGCTTTAAAACTGTTTCATATCATTTGGGACTTTTTTTTAAGAAGTAGTTTATTACATTATTGTTGGATTTGTAATAGCATTAAAACAGATTTATCTAATCATATACCATAACTTCACTACATGTTTCTTTAAGCTCAAGATAAAATAATAATGATCTCAAATTCTTGTTTGCAGCATCTTATGTTGTTTTTTTAGTATTCTAACTTCTTCCATAGCTACCCTATACTTGTTTTCCCTGCAAAAAAAACATGTTCCTCTGATTCCTACTAAGTTAATGGAAAACTCATTTTGGCTTGAGTTCAGTGAGAACAAAATCAACTACAATATTACCACAAAGAAAGTCTTTTCTGTTCCTTGCATTTCATGTTCCATATCACTTAGTGCTTCAGCTGCATTTAGATTTGCAAAACTGGCCTATTTTTCTCTCCCACTACACTCCCCTCCTGCCCAAGGTATCTAGAAATACTGTTAGGTCCTCAAAAGCTCCTAGGCACATTCCAATAGACATGTTTTCTGTTTCAATATTTTTTGCAAATATTGAAATTTGCTCTTAGAATATTCATTTGCATGCTTTCCTTGCACAAATTGCTGGGAAAGGTAGTATGAAGAAACAACTCCATCAATAGCAAATCCCACTGAAACTCCTCCTAAGTTTCCTGTAATTATCTAGGTAACAATGTTTGGCTGTAGAGCTAGGCCAGTATCCAGCTAAGGCTAGAATGACATTTATAGTCCAAAAAATCAAACAAGATTTTTTTTTTAAAACATGGCTTTTACAAAAAATAAGGATTTTTTTTTACAGGAAAATATCTATCATGTTATCAGTTTGGACTAGTTTCCTCATAAAGTTAAGTTCAGTGAGCCAGGAGTCTTCCCTAATGCATTTTCATTGACCTGCAGAATCATCTTCTGCCCTTTTGTTCAAAACCTGATCCTTCTAATGTGGGGGACTCCTACTGCGTCAGCTCGGTTTCATGCATCTTCTCCTTCTCCTAAATACTTGTTAACTTGCATGATACTTCAGCTCAAAAAGAACAGCAAAAAGCCTCAGAGAAGGCCCAGAGGCGCCCGCAATGCCAGTGGGCTCTGGGGACACCTTTCTGCCCGGGCTGGCCTTGGGCTCCAGTCTGTCCTGCTGGACTTCTTTTACCCTTGGCACCCTCAAGCCTGGGCAGTCCTTTGTTTCCTTTCTTAAACAAATATTTGACTTCTGGTAGCACTTTGTAAATTATAGTTTGCCATTATACCCTCTAAACAGTTATTTAGCCCTTCCTGGCTTTTTAAAATTATTTTCACGAGGAGTTCAGATAAGAGATGCAGGAGTAGTAGGGAGAAAAGAACAAATGGATCCAAAGTATTTTTTTACTTCCAGTTCCTTTTGGTTCTTTAAAATCTTAATTACTTCAACTTTTTCCACTTCAATGGTGTGTTCTTCTGCCCTGCTATTTACTATAACTATCTCAATGGCATTTATTTGCTATGAATTCTGACACAGTACATTTTCCTAACATCTCAATAAACCAAATACCTAGCTCTTAATTGGCAAATTAATTATCTCAACACTTTAACAGGATGGCAAATAGATTTATTCCCATTATACATACGAGAAAAACACAAGTCACAGGATATATCGTTAACTTAGCCCTACTTATTCTTAATTAGTAGTTCAGTGGCAGACATCCAGAATTATCAGGTCTGTTCCATAATTTCTAGGTTCAGCACTATTTACACAAATGTTTTCAAAGGACAAATGCTGAGCACAGATATAAATGGACTAAAAATGAGTTAAACAGACTGTTAAATACTTAGTATTACATTACTCAAAATAGAAAGGTATCAGTCATCCTTAGGTAACAGAATAACATCTTAAAATTAGTAAGTTAACAAGAAAATATAGCAATTATTAGTTAGGAGTGGTATTAAAAAGCTGCTATTTATTTAAATATCCATAAAGATAGTGGGTACATGTGGGTGCAGCAGTCATTTTTAAGAGGACAGGCCCATCTGTTTAGTGATCCAGCTGGGCAGAAACCATGAGTTTTATTGCTCAGAAAGAAGCAGTTTCGTTTTATCTTCAGCCTCATGTCTACAGGCATACTAGATTCATCAATTCAAGTAAAATGAAGCTCTCCACAACTCTCTTCTCCTGCAGCTTTCAACTGAGTCTTCCACACTTGCCTTAGTCAGAAAAGCCAGAATCCCACTGAATACATGTATGAATACATGTATATACTAGCATCAGAAGTATTGTATGCAGACAGCATGTTACTCATGCATTTACCAGAATTTCTGCAGAAAAAAAATCAGAGAAAATTTTGATGTGCTGAATGTTTCTGAATCTCTGTTTTATTCCATTTCTTTTCTTGTTATCGTAAGGTAAATAATAAAGCAAGTGTGTTGGTCATTTACAGTCCAGATCTGTGTCATTTCTACATATATTTGTTGAGCAATGGGAGAAGTAAGAAGGTTTTTCCTCGACTGGTCCATAAAAGAGCCAGGAAAATACACAGCCCTGGTGTATGAGCAGCACCTCAGCTCCACAGGAGCACATCACACCCCAAAGGAGGTCAGACCAACTGCTTCTGTTTACCTGCCAGCAACACTCCTTTCCACGCTCCATAAAGCAGCAGTGAGCACTGCCAGCTTTCCCATGCTCCGGGGAGCAGCAGAGTTCCTTCCAAAACATGCACAATGCTGTGGGGTGGGTTGTCCATAAATAGTACAACATAATCACAGCACTGGAAGAGTTTCACTTAGGTTCCAGCCATATTCGTTCAATAACACCATGATATGTTTCAAATTAATAAAAAAAAATCTTCAACACTGCCTTGCATATTTTATGTTTTTTTTTTTTCCCCTCTAGCTACAGCCGCACACATTTACGGTTAGAATTTGCACATATTTCCCACTATCCTCTAATTTGTTGCCCATTTCTGACTATCTCCAAAACACATTTCCTTTTCACTTTAACCTTAATTGCCCTTTGTAATACAGTAATTAAAATCTAAAAAAAAAAAAAAAAAAATCTAATCCTCTGTTTAAAACAAAGCCTCCAGAGAAAGTATCAGTAACAGAAAGTATCAGTACATGCTATATGTAAGATCCTAGTCCTACATAACCATGTAAACCTGTAAAGAACAATACAACAAAATGCTGGTGATGCATCTTAGCAATGCAATGGTTATCTGTGCTAAGATAAACTTCAATTGTCATGTCCATTAGTGTTGAATACAAAAGTGTAACAAAAAACAGTGTAATTTAAACTAGCAGCAGCACCAGGAAGATCAGGAAAGCCTGGACTTACAGGAATTCCTGCAGTTCTTTCTAGACCAGTTGCCAGAAAACATTGTATTTGCCAATCTCTTTCTCACCTCTATTACAATCGGTACCAAAGGAAGAAAAACAGCAAGCTATACTTTAGCACCTTCAAGTACAATTCCCCTAGTGTGATCTCATTTACAAGGATTTTGTGGTATATTCTACACTGCCAACAACCACCATACGAACCACAACAAGCATTTGCTTCTTGCCATCCCTCTCCACCTTTCTCCTAGAGGACATTTAGAAGAGCTGTCCCTGCAAGCACTTTCAGAGTCCAGTAGCCACCTCGCCTGAGTAGAGTTGTGCTGTTAGCAAGGTCCACAAATCCCTCTAGCCAAACAGAGCACAGAATCAGGCTGACCAGCTATCCTGTATCTGCTGGCACATGTACAAAGAACGCAGTTATCAAGATGTTATTGTGCCCCTCTACTCTCCAGTTCACGGTATATGTTATACAGTCTAGAAGTTACAATCTTTGTCCTCAAAAATCTCTAAGATCTAAATCAAGTCTAGATTAAAAGAAAAATAGACTAATGCATGCCTTCTGTGAAAACAAAACTATTTCAGAAAGGATAATGCTGCATAGATCACAATAAAACATCTCCAAGTTGCTCCCTGCTGCTGCCATGGGCCTGGTTTCAGTCCCTGATCAAGCAACATCGTTTATGCAGGACCCTTCCAATACACCCCTAAACCTGTCACCCACCCTCTCCCTTCAGACACAGGGTGGACGATTCTCCTTCTCTCAGCAGTGGTGTGAGGTGGGTGCATGCATATTCCTTGTCCCTTTCTCTGCCTATTAGGTTAATTGATCAATTAACCAATTGGGTTAATTGATATTCCATTTTGAGTTGTTTTATTTCTGTCTAGGATATTCCTGACAGAGATACACTTGGATATATGTGCGTGAGTACAATGTGCACATATATGTATATGAATTCCTATATTTAAATGTAAATATTTATGTTTGAGATGCATATGCACTTATATATGTACTTCATGCCTGGGCAAGTCCAGTGCTTTTAGACAACATAGACCTGCTGAGTGCAGACAGGTCTATACATGCAATCCAAATGTGATGCTGTTTATATCTGATACATGTACAATGCAAAGTTACCTGAGCTCACAGCAGCTGAGGGACAGTGACACAGCAAGAGCTTTGCCTAGGCTGTAGCTGTCAGAGGAAGATGGCATTGAAAAAGGAAGATATGTCTGAATGAACAGGGGTGTTATTTCCTCTATTTTGGAGTTATTCTTTGTGTATGGATTTATTGATATCTAAGCTACACATCAAAATACTTAGAGGACTGCTAGAAGGATGTCATTAACTTTTAGTATAACTTACTGCTTTGTAGTGAGTATTATACATTTCAGTATAAAATTTTAGTACCTTCATAGCTTAGAATCCCCAAACTCCCATAAACCCAATTTCTCCTTAATCTCCCTAAGAGATTGAATAACTTTCAATATTAGATACAGATGTGTTAACCTTCCATAGAAATCTACATCAGTAATGTATGCATTGCTGTAAAGACTTCAGTGTGATTCACATATCTTTACATTCCTAGACCATTTTTTATGTTACCTGTTGGGTTTTCAGATTCATACACGGGCAAAAAATGCAGCTGTATGTGGAGTGAACTGGCAATACTGCACTGAAATTGGGCAGAAGCTGGTAGGGGCATGAAAAATGCTTCTATAATGAAAGTTAGAGGTAATTTTAATCAGACTAAAGTGACTTATTTTTCAATTTAGCTGACTTGTTTTTTTCCACATATCAGACCTTTGAAAACACACTGCACAGAAATGCTATACGAACCTACTTATCAAATAGCCCTCTCAGACCTTTCTCACCTTTAACACCCAGTAGGTCCTGAGGCAGAAATACTGTCTGTTCTCAGGAAAGTCAGAGCAAAACCTTAGGGGAGAGTTGGAAAATAAAAATCTATGAGAATAACACAATTGCGCCATCCTGTCCAGCGCTATGCAGCATGCTGTCTTAACAAAGAGTATTTGTATGGTTTCACTTTAAGTGACTTTTTTTATGGCAGATTATTTCTGAAATGAGTATTCTGGCATCCACAGGTCTTTCCATTCACATCACTGTGACACTCTGTATGTTTGACTTTTACATCATTGCTCACAAGTTTTTTTTAATGCAAATGTGGAGAATATGTGCCATGTCTAAACAGTATATTCTCCAGTTACTGTCTTCTTAACTTCAATAATGATTCTTGCAAAGGCATATATCCAAAGGCTACAAAGTCTGGCAAACATGGCAACTCAATATAAGAGTTTTTAAACCATGTGCACAAAACATAATGGCACAACAGAAATGAGGTCACATAATGAAGCAGAACCTACTATGACAGCAGTGATTAAAACCTCTCAGCTACCTTCATGTACTTTTGGATTGGGCTTCTAGAGACATCACTCACTCGAGAGCGACAACAGAAACCTTCAGTTTGGGATTTTTTCTTTTCAGACAAGTGTAGGTATATGCTCCTTTCTTAAAAATCATCAAAATCTCAAATCCCAGAATACATGTTCTCAACAGTTCATGTCCCCTGCCTCCACAAGGTCTTAGAGGAGCCAAACAAGTCATAACAAGCCCAAGTTTTGAAAATCCAGGTGCTTTTCCATAGCCAGAAGAGAGAGGTTTGGAAGCCGTTTTTAGTCTAAAACGAGATCATACTTTGCAGGCAATCCAAAATCCATGCCGACCACCAGACCACTCTTAAAGGGAGCCAAAAAACTATACTTAATAGAGCCCTACACAGATGAAAAGAACTTAAGCCTTGGCGGTAGTGCTCTTTCTTCACACCATAACCACTTCAAACTGATTTGGCTGCAGAGGAATACCCATGCAGGCTACACACAGGAATGACAGTATCTTGCTTTAATATTAGAACTAAAGCATACAGTTACAATATTTCTAACTCTGCCAGACTGACCTCTTTGCCCTTCATGGTCATAATTAAAGAAAAAGCGGGTGTGGAAGCAGCATTCCCACACAGACTTGAAAAGCCCATCATGGACAGCAAGCTGCGTTGCAAGGCCAGTGGCCCATCGCTCCACATCCTCCGTATCTCCCATGGGCACATTCACCCAACAGGTTCTAAGCTGTGGTTTCAGCAGTCAACTCTAGTCAACTGCATTGTGCCCTGGTCATAAAATGCAATTTTCATTTCACTGCATGAGGCATCATGATGCTGTTTTTCTGAGAGAGGCTGTAAAAATCAGTCTTGGGAAACGCAGAGAATGCAATCACATAAAAGTTATGGGGCTCCTGTATCTTCCACATCAAACAGGACCTCTTCAGTGCCTGCTGGCTGGGCACCACACACCCTTGGAGGCAGCCTACACACCAGGCTGGCTCACAGGCACAGAGCTCTGACCATTCCCAGCTAGCAGATCCCTTCTGAAGTCTCCTCACAGACAACTCATCACTGAACATCGGCCTCATTACTTTAGCAGAAACCAGCGCATTTGCCAAATCTTCCTGCCTGCTATGCCAGAGGCCAAGAGACCATGGAGAGCCAACCTTCACTGTAGATAACCCCTTTTCAGCTACTGGGTCCATGATGATACTTTGCATTTTCAGGCAATGCAGAGAACTAAAGGGAACGAGAAAGTCAGTGCTAGAGAAATCATCGATGAAAGTAACCATGAGAGGAAACAGATAGGATTCCGGGTAGGTTTTACCTGCATTACAGTCTATTTCAAGTTGCTTTAAGACTACCTGACAGGCAAAAGAACTTCCAGACTATCTCAGTAGACACTATTTAGTGTAGTTGACCCAAATATACGGGTCAAGTAAACCCTTAAGGCAGACTTCTGTAGATGTTTGCCACTCATCACTGTGCAAGCAAAGCAATTGCTGTGTCCATCAGGCTTGCAAACGTTCCTTTTTTTAACAGCATCTCAGATACTTGCCAGTGGTTTTCCCCCACCTCTCCATTTCTCTGCAGCAATCCCTCTCCCAATTTACTTTGAAATTTAAATTTTGAAGCTCAACTCTGTCTGAAGAGTTGTCAGGTTTGGGAAAAGAGAGAGAGGAGCAGATAACAACCAAGAGGCCCCACCACCTCTTCTCCATCCTGGCTTTCTCTCCCTTCTCCTTTTCCTAGCAGTCTTCCCAGGTGATCCTTATATCCTCACCTCTCTATCTTTACCACAACCTTCCCAGGTGCTGCTTATATCTCACCAAGTGTTCCTTGTTAACCTCTAATGGTTGGCCTCAGAAAATCCATCAAGCATCCATCAAGCAATCAGCATTATTACTTTCATCCCTGGCCAACCTTTCCTCCTGTTCCTTATTCCTACAGTCAGGAATAACACTGCTTGCACTAAAAATCCGCCATTTAATTTTCATCTAACTAGCTTCTCCTTAATTTCTTCATTTTAGAGTCTAAAAAAGTATTCGAATGAATACAGTAAAATCTAGAACAAAAGTTGCACTTGGTTAGTAACCGCAGTATCGTATTTACACACAGAAAGGATGTCACCATGCAGAATTCTGTGACCTGTCAACATGTAACAACCATGAAAACTTCAGTTCTTTGTCGGCCCTTTGGTTCCCACTAGAGGGAGGTGTTGCTAAAAGAATACTGTTTAATTCCATTAGTTAGAAAAATACTGAACGTTTGCAAATGGCTCTTAGAGCCATAACTATATAATTTTTAAAAAAAACACTTTGGAACAATTAGAAGTTCTTTGTTTTCTGCCTCTAAAAAGCAATTTTGTATCTGATTTCAGCAGGATCAATAAATAAGAAAAAAATCTATTTAAAGGATATTTAAATTTTTCAATTAAAGTGAAAAGTACAAATGGAAGAACTGCTTTTGACAGACTTACAAACAAAAAAAAGGATACTAGCTGTAATTTTTCACAAATACATGCTTTAGGACACTACACAAAGTACTGTTAACATCAGGAATGATGTGCAGAAAAATGTGCAATTGCAAAGAGTTTATTTAGTAGAAAAAGGTAGGATATACACTCATAAAAATAATCCCTTAATGAGTCTCACCAGCAAGGCTCACTGGTAAAGCCAATCAATCAGCTCTATGGCACATAGGAGCACCAAAGGAGATAGAGACTGATACACCCGACTGAGCCACCTACTAAAACATAGGACTCATCAGTTGATGCTTTCAGTGGTGAAAGATATTTATTTCTTAAAATATTTCTTCCATTGCTTATTAGGATTGACCTGACCTCTTGAAAAACATGCAAAAATTTTGCATTATTTTGCTTCATGTTCAGTGCTGTCTTGTACCCATAACCATCAAAACTTTGTTCACCTTGTTGTCCTGAACATGGTAAAGAAGAGATCTGCAGATTGCCTCTCTGTTGGGATACAAATGCCGACTTAGTCTTTGCCATCAGAATCACTACTTTGTAACAAATCCCATCTGTGTTGTGGACTGCCTTTCACAACCTTAAGGTCTCAATGAGGGAATATGACCAAGGAAAGCCTTTCGAATGAGCCAGACTTTTGAATATGGAAAAGATCTGTTCAATAAATCACTTTCCTAATGATTTTCACATAGCTATTTTAATGACCCTACAATGTAGCCAGGAGACCCACATCAAGAGATGCTGAGGAATTGGCTACATGAAGTTTCCTGATATTAATTAACCATGCGGCTGGGGACTTCAAAGAAGAAAAGGTCACAAACTACACTTTTATCTCCAGCAAACGTGTGCTGGAACCAGCAGCACGGCCCTGCGGTGCTCTTGTGTAGCCTTCAGCAGTGCTCTGCACTGCACAGCTGCCCCATGTCAGATCCAATGCACAGGTCACACCTGGATCAGGCCTTCCAGATGGGCATCACTGTTGGCTAAAACCTTCAGATCAATACCAGTAGAGCTAAAATCTTACACATTCTCTCATTCAAACTTTTTAGTCTGGTGTACTTAAAAAAAAAAAAAAAAAAAGTTTAATTTATAGCTTACCTAGCGTTTTTTCCTGCTGTATGTAGCAGGCTAGAGATCCCAGGTTTGATACTTCAGCTATGCCTATCTCATTTGCTTCTGATAATCCAAGTTCCTGAAGAAGCTCAAACATTGTGGTACGAAAATATTTTTAGTAGTCTAATTTGATACGGCTCCACAAAAATGGGCATTTGGTAGAAATTTCTCTCCACTGATGGTTGCTCCTTAGAGATAGCTGCTATCTAGAAACACCAGCCTTGTTAATACCGTCAACAGAAAATATGCTTTTTGTAAGTATTTATAGGCTTGATATTTTCAGATCATCAGGTTTAGTCCTTGGCAGCTCAAGGGAGGGAAGATGCTGCCCTGCATTCAAGCAGGCCTGTATGGTAAGAGTACACAGGACCAAGGTGCTGAGAGTTTGCAAAAGGGAATTGGCTCTAGAAGCAGGAGCACAGAAGCATAATGAAATGTAATGATAGGCTCATTTCCTCACCGCTTACTGAAAACTGGCAGGTTGTGATGGTCTGGAGCAGAGAATATGCAATCCCAGCTGCTGCACCAATGTGCACCTCAACCACATCATTTGCTTTTTTTCCTGTAAGGAAGCCTAGTATAATTTTTATTTGTTTCCTTGTTTTGGTTACCTGATGCAGTTTACAATAAATGCATTTTCAAAATGAAAGACTAGTTGGAAGGAATGAGACATTTCCTTCCCCCTGCCTAACAATGACTTGTTACCCTGGGAAAAAGTAGCTGCTCTTCACAACACATATTCATAGGTAACTAGGAATAAAAAGCGAGGGCTTTGTCAGGAAATGTGTTTCTTATCCAGCTCCACAAAATACAATGGCATCCCCTTGCTGGCTTCTCAAGCAGGCTTCACTTAGGTCGGCCTCGCCGAGATGACAGCTCTCACTGCGCCTGCTCTAGCAATGGTGAAGCCAAGTATGCTCAGGATGTGTTTCCATACAGACATTCAAAATGTTATACCAGCTAGAGGAGGTCTAGTATCTCCAAATAAATTGGAAGACTTTCTCAGAAATGTACAACTTCCTATTTGGCAGCTTACCTCCTACATTTATATATATATTCAGTTCACAAGGAAGGACAGAATTTTAAGCTTAATGTTAAAGTGCACCCCAAATGGAGGTGTAGGTATTATTCTAGCTCTGTGCAGGTCCAAATGAAATACACTCACACACCTACTTCTGAGTATCTTGCAAAAAAAAAAAAAAAAAAAAAAAGTGGACCTATTACAACAAAAGAAGAGATCATTTACAATTTCTGTCAGAAAAAAACAATGTTTTTCTTTCACACTGTAAAGAGAATAAACTATGAAGAAAAAGTGAAGAAGTGTTTACTTCTTTTTTTTTTTATTCTAACATTTTTATGTAATAAAACAAAAATATATTTTCAATCAACTCTGAATTATCAACTGTGAGGATAAAAGGATTAAAAAACAGTACATTTATGTACACATACTTGTACTATTGGTTAAACCTAGGCACAGTGATCTGAAGCATTATGTTTTCAGTGATTTTTACACAAAAAATACACGCATTAAAAAAAAAAAAGTTGGTATCCTTAGGGATGATTCTTATTTTATTTTATCAGGAGTCACTCTGACTCTGCACTGAACAAAACAAGTGTAAGTGAAGGTGATGTCAGTATTCCCTTACTACATAAATTCAGGGCCTGAAGATACGAACTGCAAAGCGTTTGAAGATTAAAGAATTTGTTAAACTCATCCATCCAGGTCTGCTTCAAGAAAAGCAAACTTTTGCTTCCCTTAGGACCTCAGGGAAGGAAAGATCAGACCCCAGTTCAAATGTTTTAAGGTCAAAGAGTTGCGCAGAACCCAGTGATCAATCATTCCTCTTCCATCCAATTCTAACACTATTAGTGGCCACGTGCAACTTCCCTCCACAGACTTGTGCTGAATGCAGTCCTCACCACAGAGGGCTTACATAATATTTGTATACGATTGCACCTCTAGAACAGAATAAGAATGACTAAGTAATCAGTTCAGTGAGTATCTCCCAAAATCTTCTTGGAGATGATGCAAAACAAGATCCTTCTTCCAAAGCCAAAAAGGTTTGGCATGTTCCCAAACAGTTAATGTGCACTTTATATTTGTATACTGTTCTTGTTTACTGTCCAATCTGCAATTGCTGGGTTTGCAGCAACCAGCCTGCATTTTCATCTGCCACATCAGCCTGGCCATAAATAGAAAAAACGCTGAGGAGTAAAGGGATGTGTAGGTACTGACAGAAACAAATGCTTGTCAGAACAAGGATTAACATGCTATTACGATGTTGCATGAGCAATACACTTTGGGAACCCAGTACCTTGATCACTGATATTCAAACAAATAACTTCACTTCTATCAGAAAAATCATTTCCTAAAACAAAGATCAAAGAACTGGATCTCCAGGGCCATCTTTCAAAGCCTTGCTTAAGATGTTCAATTAGCACACACTGCTACTTTTATATCTATGCACTCAACACAGGCAGATGTATATTGAATCACCTCGTAGTTATAAGCCAATTGATACTTTCTGTATTCTGGTTATTCTGAATATAATCACATATTTTAAAATGGGGAAGGAGAGGAAGTCAAAGTAAAAGTTCCTTAAACACAGGAGACTGTAGCCTAGACTCCCATAGCAGGCAAGAACAGCCACAGAGGCCCTCCGTGAGAGCCACCCTATGTTGCCAATACACGACAAAAAATTTCCGAACAGAAGCAAGAAAAAAACAAGAAAACAGAGAACTCTGACAAGGAGGCAATGTTGCCACGGGAAGCGGAAGTCTAAGCACATACCTGGCACACACATGGAAGCAGAAGAAAATACATAAAAGCTGCAAATGAAAACACAGCTGTAAAGATCCCTCGCACCAAATGTCTCCTCAGGTCCTTCTTACCTTTGGCTACCTTTTTGCTTCCTACTGTAGTACCCACACACTTGACTTTCCCACAGGCTAGTTCTTTTTCTGAGGTTTGGCTCCTCTTTGTCAGGTCCCTTCTCAAGCAGAGTTGCCTGTAAAGACCCATCAAGGCTGAAAGATATTCCTGCACTGCTCCTCTCCCTTCTGCCCAGGCGCTTTCAAATAGCGGACCCGTTACTAGCAGGGCAGGGTAAGCAGACTTTGTTAATGCCTACGGACTGCTCAACCTGCCTACCAGAGGCTCACAATTTCTCAGTTTTCTACTCTCCTTTCGAAGATACTCATTTTTAACTTGGTTTACATGAAGTTAGGGTAGGTTTATAATAAATGGGGATATATTTCATGAAATCAGCACAACACTTGTAGTCCAGTATTTTTCACCACACATTGCACTGTAGGATGAGGTCTTAATATGTATGTCCCTTTGAATATTAGTATTTATTATCACTATCACTATTAGTATTTATTATCACTATCACAATCTTCATGAAAGTAACTATTATTTAATATAAAAAATTATTTGGTCTTAATAACCTTCAAGATCATCGTTTAGTCCAGTGTACATATGATAGGTCAGCTGAGGAATTATCACTGAAACAATCAAGTAATGAATAAGTATATTTTCACTACCCTAAGGCTTTAGGATAGAGGGATTGGAAACCATGAGGCTGACATTGAAATGAACTCAGAAATAGGCCATTTATGTCCCCTTTTGGTGTCATAACCATGACATTCTAAATGTCACATGCTAAATGTCACAGTTAAATAATGCTTTATGCTTTATTTACATGAATACATGGAAACTGAACATTTGCTATTAATCCAAAACATCATTTCTTTGAGTCCCCTGGGTTATACTGCATCTGAGTATGCAACAGCTGCAGCAGCTGTGCAGTGGGTAACTCTCCCTGGTACCCAGGTTTCCTGTGCTCAAGCAATACATCTCCATGCTCACTGCTATAATAAGTTCCAGGAAATGCATGTGATAGCAATCACTGTCAGCATCCATCAAGACTTAAAATGCTGAAAATTTCTTTTTAATCCATGTGCTTTCTTCCTAGTATACCAGATACTTAAACATGTGGCTAGAGTACGAGTGTCTTGGGAATGTGCTTTCTGTGATCATGGCCCTCTCTTCCCATACAAGGCAGCAGTATTTGACCATAAAATTCATTAGAAGAATCTCATATTAGTTCTCTCCATATTCTGTCATCTAAAGCAGCAATCTCCCTCTTACCCTAAGCAAACTTAATGATATTTTCTTAGATACCCTCTACATCGAAATATAAAATCATGAAACACAGCGAGCAGAGAATCGTTATGCTGAACAAAATTAATGCCACATTGAGACTTCTGATGTACAAGCTTGAATTTTGAGTCCTTGCCTGCCTATTGTAACCTTGGCAGCTGCACAGCCACAATATGATTTCCATTAATTTCTTGACTTGAAACAGTATAATTAACAACATTTCTTTTTTTGGAACATTTCTTTTTCATCCATAGGATTGTTATTTTGTCTTCTCTTTAATGATAAGATAATCGTGTCTTTTTTATTTCTCTTAAAATTATCAGCCAAGACTTCAGCCTCAGTCTACATTTCGAAGCTTGCTATAGATTTCATGAAATTTTTATTACAGAAGTGAGTACAATACATTTTCAACAGAGTTCTTAGTATCTTAGACCGAGTACCCCTCCTTGCAGAAAGTTATCAATAGCAAACAACATCATTTGGCAAAAGTAGTCAAGTAAAACTGAATCGGGGAAGTACTGTCATGCACTGCTTTGATTATCAGCTGGGATAAATTGAATTGGTAGGCATCACCAAATGGAGATTTCAACCAAAGTCAGTTCAGTAACAATCGTTCCAACTGTAATAGGAACTGCTAATTGCACAACCACTAAAAAAAAACAAGGCATGTTCATACAAGGAGAGTTACTACAACGTTTCAGGCTTTCCTTGGGCTTTGGTTGTCATGTGGTTGGTTGGTACTGCTTGCTAATAATCACAACTTGTTCCCTGAGCTGAAAATAAACAGATTAATCTTTCTTGTTCGCACTTCTACATTCTCTGCCTCATACTGAAATGGCAGAACAAAATCAGCAATGATAATAATCACACCTAAACCCAACAACTGCTCCTTGCAGTCACAATTCAAGTGTGTCAGGGCTCTCCTTTACAGGGAGAGAAACCTACTGACCACTGAAGCATGGTTCCTAAGGAATTCCACTGCACCATCATGAGTTAATTCCAAAAGGTTCTGTTGCACAGGAAAATGGCCAACATGCATTAATGAATATTTATTCAAACTATATTAAAGGCCTAGTCTTCACAAATTCTGCTCCTTGTGTCCATGTTATTCTCTTACTACTTTTACTTCTTGGCAAATACCTGTCTCTCTTTCTCCCCTTTCTGGTGAATTCTTTCTCCATCAACTCCAGCAAATGCTGCATCTTTCCACTTGCATAAAATGGGGCAAACTCCTTACACAAAACCATAGTGCTTCCTTCTAGTCGTGCTTCCCTGCTTCAAAGCCATATTAAGCAATGTTCCCTCCCACCGCCATGAGTTGCTTTCTCCCCTCAGGCTCCCGAGATGTCTCATGTGCTCCCTTGGGCCACCTCCACCCCTTCCCTGCCGTGCGTGAGGCTTCTTTGCCCTGTGGCCAACTGCAAGAGGTGCTTTAAGGACATTCACTTAAACATCGCCCATGTATCTTAATAATAAATGCTTCTAGATAAAACACAGATACTAATCCTCTATCCAAGGAATAAAGATAAGTGGCACAAAGTTGCTGACGAATAAATTACAAGGCCAACATGTCATTTTGAGTAAAAACAAAAGCTATATACAATACCTAACTAGAAATCCAGCCACTGGAATAGATCCAGCTCAGTAAAAGTCTTGCAAATTCCTCATATTCATAGATCGTAGATGACGAGTAGGGAAAGAAGAAAAACTTCCCTATTTTCAGGTGTAGTTTTTTTGTTTTGTTTTGTTTGTTTGTTTTTACGTTTAGGAAGGTTATAAAAACCTACTCCTGTATTGTTCTGCCATTTGTGCTAGAGCGCAAACCTGTCCACAGTCTGAGCACACTGTGAGTTCAGACTTTCCCCTCACCATTGGCAGCTCACTAGTTTCCCAAGTAGAGCCTTTGCATTTTCCAGTTTAAAACATACTATCTAATTTCTACCTCAGCTAAGACGAAGTGCCTCTACATGCTTGATGTCAAATCATCTCAACGTCACACATGCTAGCATGGGATTTTCTCTCCTTGGCCCATTGGAGGGCAGCAAAATATTTACTAAAGAGATTTCTCATTTCATGGCCTCCTCACCAAGTTGTCCCAACAAAAGGTTTTATCAAAACTTGGAAGAGTTCAGAACTTCTTTGCTTGGCTTGTAAGAATTTATGTATTTATTTATTTTAGTTAGAACTAAGTTTTTCGAATACTTCAGACAATTTTTCACATCAGAGATTATGCCTTAAAACTAACAAGGCTTCCTGTATAAATAATTCCGTGGTGTTCCCACTCTTTCCAGAGCTAATGACATCCATATTAGGAGGAGGAGGGTAGTAATGTTTTACTAGAAGCCAGTTAGGCTGCTCTCCTCTGAAAACCTTGGATAAATATATTAGTGGTTTAAATCCAGCTGTGTATCTCCAGCTCATCAGTATTGGCATACTGATCATCTTGCATCATCCATTTGCTATGAGGACATATTATCTTAGCTTTTAGTTTATTATAAAGGGGAATCAGCAGTACTAACAGAATATCTTGGAGTCCCTGACTTAGGTTGCAAGCCAAGTTGAAAAAGGAAAAATATTTTAATGTATCTGTTAGTGGAATTTTCTACAATTCTCTTCTGTAAATTCTGAATATCAAATGCATCAAGTTTCCGCTGATGTTCCAGGCAAAGCTACTGATATTAGCCTTGTATATAAGAACAGACTGACTGCAGAAAGATGACCGAGAATAAAATACACAGTGTCAAAATGTCTTCAGTCTAAATCCTAGCCACTGTAAAGAGTCTTTAACCAAGGACCATACATGTGTTTTATAGTCTGTAAAAAACTCAGCCCCTTTATCGAATGTTTCGGGCATTCTCCTGGAAATGAGATTTCCTACTGCTTTTTACCATGACAATACAGCATAAGGCAGAACAAAGAGGCACGACGTGATGCTCTACAGCGAGGCCAGGAGCAAAGCCGGGCTGTGCTCTGCCCCGCAGCTGCTCGGGTTTTAGCCCGGTCCGGGAATACCTGTGCCCAGACGGGCTCCAGCAGGGACGTTCCCACTGGCGGGGGGCAGCAGATGCCATCATGCCCGGGGGACAGTCTGGGGGCTTCTGTGGCTGAACTTCAGTCTGCAGCTCAGGGACTTGCTGAGCAGGGCAGTGAAGCAGCACCCACTGCGAACGACGCAAAGCCAAAGGGGTGAGAAATCTGAATCATGCCAGTGCCATTTTTTTTTTTTTTTGTATGCGTGTGTGAAAGTTGACAAAATCCAATGTTTTAAATTATAAGCCACAAAAGGAGCTATTATTATGTTACTGAGTGCAGGTCTATGTCCAGGGGTGTTTAACAATACAGTGGATGCACTGGAGAAACCTTCCCATCCCACAAAATATGGAAACACAAAGAAATTATTCCCTTCATTAACCCAGCAAAACCAGAACCCAGTAGTCTGTGCAAATCTATCAGCTGGCAGTAGAAGGGTTTTTTTTTTATTATTAAGTTTCTCATTAGCAGCTGCTGGTACTTGCACATACTAGATTGCAGACAGTAAAGGTACAGAAAATTGTCACACAGCAGAACTGCATTGCAAGCTACAAAGAGCAAGAACAGCAGCTGAGGGATATGGCAAGAGAGAGAAGCTTTCCTGTAGCTTTCCCATGCAACAACTCCAGATTATGTGCAGCTGATTCTTTACAGTAGGTAAAATTCATTATTGTTCCCTCAAAATACAAAAGAGACACAAGTGAGAGCTGGATTTCAAAGAAAAGGGAAAGCAGTGATATGAGGGCAGAATTATCTGCAGAGTTATTCATAAGCAAACTCCTCAAGTAGGCAATATCATAATATAAAATGAATTAGCAGCTTCCTATTGGAGCTGGATGACTATCCATAAGAAATACTCACCTAGACAGGATGTAACTGCATATAAACATCTTGACTGGTTACAATGCATGACACTGGCTGTGCATACATATAAATTCAAATTCACGCTTGCGTGTGGTTCTGATACATTATTTTCATTGACATACCATAGTAAACGTAATTACGGAAAACATAGTGCCCATAAAGTATGCACTGGCACCTGAATGGAAATCTTGCAAAAGAAAACTACTCTGCTTTACAGTATGCAGAGTGGCAGCACAGTTGTCACTGGTCATGGACTTTTAGAAGGTCCCATAGTCATTCTAATGAGCAAGAGTAAAACCAGTGCAAGTTCCATCCCAAGCCTTTGTTCTAAGGTGGAAAACACTGATATTACTTGTACAACATATGGAGCTGTCTTCAGCAGTTGTTTACGAACGTATTAATTGCTGCAGAGCCTGATCGGATGGAGATGTTGAAAGGAACAGAGCCGGAAAAGGGAAACAATAGCAAAGATGAGGAGTAGCCCAGTGCACACAATAACCAGGTTACAGCTGCCAGAAAGCACCTCCTGGACAGAACTGTTTCATCAAGATCATCAGATACCAATGCAAACACTTGAGCTGATCTTTCCTTTCCAGGTTAACCTCCCCTTTGGGCTGCAGGAAACTCCCCATCCTGCTCACAGAATATTCCCTCTGGCTCTACCATGAGGGTCCTGCTAGCATCACTGCTTCCTTAAATCTGCCCGCTTTTTAGCACCACGTACCTCTAAAGTTTCAGTAGGTGTTACTCATCCTTGACAAAAACATTTAATAACAACAAGAGCCTCAATATAAAGTTTCGCCCCTGCTGGAGCCCTGGCTATTGTATATTATAGTGTTCCCTTTCTTGGCTGCTGTCCAGCCTTATTCTCTGAAGCCTTCCTAAGCTTAAAACTCTAAAACTCCTCCCTCTTATGCAAGAATCTGGATAAGAGCAGTAATCCCTTCTGCTCTCCTAGCCCCTAGGCCCCACCTCTGCAGCTGACCGAGATTCATCGCTTTCTGCTTAAGAGTCTAATATTCTGTCCAATATTTTTGTCAGAAACAACATGTAGCTCAGTTGAAACAACAGCCCCAGCTTAAGGATATAGCAAATTGACTCTGCATGTGCTATAAAGTTTACCGGGGAGCATGCAGCAAGTCTGGCAGGCCCAGAACACAAAAGCAAATTCTGTATGCATTAAACATTGTATGTAATCGTCATGACATAACGGACTGCATCTCTATTTATACCTGGGATTTCCAGGCACAAAAACAGAATCTCTTCTAAGAGTCTCTCAGGTGCAACTATCCTATAACTGTGGCTGCAGAAAACAAAACAGAACATAAGTAATATCAGAGGCAGTATGAGCGTGATTTATACTCTTTTCCTGCAGTGAGAAATTAAGACCACTGAAAAAATGTGCTAGGTGCAGCTGTGACTTTATAATAAACAGTTCACAGAGAGCCAAGAGACAAACAACAAATAGTAAATAAGGCACAAATAAGACACATCCTGCATTTTTTTTTATGACTAAGCAATAATAACAAATTCACCCTTATGGCAGACTGAGGCCTGGAGGGTCCAGAGGGTTCAAGGACAGGAAGGTCTCACCAAGGCAAGGAAGGTGACCAGAGCTCATGCCGTGGCCAGGGCAGCAGCTTCTTGCCATGGACTAGATTTCCTGAATTATAAGCAGGAGTGGCAAAAGCGGCAGCTGGGGAGAAGAAAGGCAGTATGCCAAGCACGAGAGTGAACCATGGCTGCACGGGAGGCACCTTGCAGCTGGGACAGACAATCTGTGCACATGGAGGAAACGGACAAGCCAGGAGCCCGGAGGAAGGGCGAGCAGCAGGATGGCACACAAGGCAGGCACTGCCGGGGGCAAGTGTGCTCAGTTATGTCTGGATCTCACTGCCTTTGAATAGGCTGGCAGCTCCAACTGCAGAATGGCTCCTTTGTCCTGCCCCCTTGCTGAGGCTAAAAGCCCCAGGGACACAGGGCCAGATGGCCAGGGCACTCAGAGGACTCAGAGGAAAGAAAAGAGGGAAAGCTTCATTCCCTAAATCTGTATCCCTGAGGCTTACAGGGCAGAATTCCAGGGAGTACACAGCCTAAGGGGATGATACAGGAATTAAGGTTCTCAGCTAGGAGGCACTTGTGAATATGGAGCAGAGACATGGATGTACCTACCCATGTGACAAGTAAGGTCTCAGGCTGCTTCCATCTGCTTTGTGAGACGTGCCCGATTTCAAAGTGCAGCCAGTGTGTGCGAGTGGGGGGAATCTCCACTCACTCTACATGCCATGTGCATACATGGAACACTATAGTATTAAAAGAAAGCCCAATAAACTAAGAGTGCCCTGAGAACAGTCACTCAGGGAGCTTTTGGAAATGGAGGCTGCATGGTGGGTCTCCAGAGGCAGCAAGGCAATCTAAGAGAGTGGATGAAAAACAAGTGCTGAGCAACGGAGTTTTATTTTTGTATTAACCCTGCCAAATGAGTTATTTATATCCTAATCTTCTCAGTTGATAAGACTGAGCTCGTGAATGAAAATTGCAGCTATCTCCTCTCCGTATTCCATGAAGCAGATAAATTTCACCTCAGAGCAGCTCTGCAGCCTCTGACTGCCTCCAGAGCATACGTATTCCAGGGTAATTTTTGCAGAAAATGGCAGTTTATAATTAGGTATTCTTGGGATGATGAGGATGGCCCAGACGCTAAGCAGCCCTTACGCAGCGACATGACATCACGTCCTGAAGGAGCCTACCTGCTGGAGAAGTGAGGACCCTGGCCTGGGAAGCAGTGCAGATCTGCCCCAGGGATCTTTGCTGCCCAGCGAAGGTCCCTGAAAGGCTGGCAAAGGCTTCGCATTCATATCACTGGAGAACAAATAAAACAGAAAGAATAGGGACTTGTGAAGTCACCCTGCAAGCTTCAAGGCAAGATAGCTTGAGCGGCAGTATCTGACCAGCAGCATCCACACAGCCAGAGCTAACACCAACCTCCACCTTAGGCCTGCCTTCAGTTGCCTCCTTTTGCAAAGGCCCTAAGGCCCCTCTCTGATTGCCCGCACTGTGCAACTGCAGAGTAACCATCATGAGACAAGTCTTTTCCTCGTTAGCTCCATTCATATTATGGTGGAAGAACTTGTCCTCTAGCAGCCCCTCAAGAGGCTCACTACAGCTCACCACCAAGCCAAATCATTCCCATCAAAATTCAGGTATATTAACACACACACGTATATATATATATATATGTGTATTCACACATATTTACACATAATTCCAGTGATTGGATCCTGATGTTACCATCCCTCAGCACTTAGCTTTCTTTAACATCAGAACATTTAACTTTTTCTAGAGTTTAACAGAAATATCCCTAACACTTATTCTAGCTCATTGCTTCTTGCGCTTTCCCCACTGAAACAGAGAGCAGTTTATTCCCTTCCTCCCTGGCTCATCTTTTTAAAATATTTTAAGACTGCTATCACGCCTCTCCTCAGTCTTCTTTTCCCTAGACTAAACAACCCCAGTGCCTTCAACTCCTAGGGCATGATTTTTTAAAGCTCTGTCATTCTTATTGCTTGCCTCTGGACTTTGTTCCACTGGACCACATCTATCTTGTAGGGAAGTGTCTGCATCTGAAACTTTACTATTACTTTAAAAAAGTTTAAAAGTTACTTCAAAGATATAATATAGCACTCCTGATGTAATATCTTAGTGTTGAACGTATTCTCTATGTATTCTTTTTGTCTGTTTTTTTAAGACTATTCCCAGGGAGAAGTACCAAGGTAGATGAAAGATACATGTAGCGTAGGCTCCCAAGGGAGGTACGGGGTTCATCATAGGATGGTTCTACACAGGATACCAGATCTGGGATAAACTTTGGCAAAGAGGTGTTATTTCACCTACTATGTGGTATAGACTGAATAGTGAAGTTTAGGTTATTCAGAGTCATGTATACCATTGCTCTAGCACAACAATTTTACTACATCATGAGTGGCAAATGAGAGTATTTTTCTTGTAGTTAGTACAAGAGTTTGGGGTCCCCCCCCTTTTTTTTTGGTCCATATCTTTCTTTTCAACTGCTTCTTGACACGTTTTTAAAAATTGTGCCAAGGGAAAGGATAATAAGGAAGAATTACGAATAAAATTACTTATACACACACGAATATATCCTAGAAAAGATGTCCTGACACCCCGCAACCACTATGTAAGGAAAACACAAGTGCTTTTCAAGACTGTGAAACAACTGTCACCACAACTGTTAAAGAGCAGATAACAATGCAATACTTGAGTTAAAAATAAAGCATAATTGCTTGTTCTGATGAATTATCTAGTGACCTGTGGGAAGATCTCCAAAAAAAAAACTTCACTTAAATACCCTCCTTGAATCCTGAGATCTGCAAAATTGCTCCACAGCTTGCAGTTTGGTCTATTGCTTTCAATTTGGCACATTCAGCATCCAATTATATTTTTTCTAAGTCTATCTTAGGATTGGCATTTTTTCCTCAGCACTGTATCTGTTTTGCACTGAACAACCTTGGTCAGAGTTCCTCCAAAACTGGATGTTTCTCTCAACCATCTCCACTCTGTGATAGCAGCTCTGAAGGTTTCCTCCTTTTCTTTCTTCCCCTCCAACCTCACTTTCTGGGGATACAGGAATCTGCAGCAATCTGTAGCAATATAAAATACCTTGTCTGTTCTTGCTCACTGTGCTGCAGGCTGTCAAACAAATCCTGTGCTACAATTTCAGCAACATTCAGAAAGTTATCTACATTTCACTCCTCCTTAGAGGGGAAAAGGCAGATCATCTCCTTGAACAGCCAAATTTTGGAATATTTCCACCACAGCCTTAAGTTTCTACATTTTCTGGTTCGCCGTGTGTGCCCCTACATCTCAGTTCCTTTTATATTTGTACTACTTTCTTTCTGGCCTCGTTGGACATTAATAAGAAGCCTGAGTCAGTGTTTATTAGTAAACAGGTGGGTTAAGCAAAACTGAAGCAAGATCCTTGTGCGAGGGATTAGTCATTAGTAACAGCATTAGTCATTAGTAACAGCATTAGTCATGCTGTTAACATCACAACTAATTTGCACCTATCTACTCCAGGAGCGAGTTTGAATTCAATTTTTTAAATGATCACATATAAAAACCTCTCATTTTCCTTCAAATTTTATGTAGGACGCCAGACATACTGAGAAGCAGATATCTTAATTGAACAGGCTGGAATTTTATCTTCCAGAAGTCAGAGCACATATTTTCAAGCCTCCTCTAAAGTTTTTATATAGTGGAAATAAACTTTAGCTCATGGAATGAGATGCTGCTACCCAGGCAGCGTGTGCCTGCTAGGATCAGCGTGCAGCTGACATGCAGAAGCTCACGGTGCTGGCGGAGCCGGAGTCAGAGGCAGCCCCTCCAGCAAGGCTCTGTCCGTGTCACTGCTCCTGGCTGCCAGGGCACCCGAGCCAAGCCCTGAGTGCTGAACCCTCTGAATGGAGCCCTCCCCGGCTCAGCAGGCACTGGCTCGGGGAGGACAAGGCTGTTCGCGCTGCCCACAGAGGAGCTGGTTTGGCACATGCCTCAGTAGATCTCAAATCCTTCTCCCCAGAGGTCCCGTGGATGCGACGTGCTGCCTGGGAAGCTCAGGCCTGCAGCCAGCTCAGGGTTTATTAGCTTGATTGGCACAACACTAACAGAACTGAAGTGCTTCAGGGCCAAAAGGGATCCTGGAAGCAGGGCGGACGCTCTCTGTACCACCACATCTGCCTAAGAAGTTCCTGGCAAGGCAGGAGCTCCGAGCTCCAAGTTAAGGCAGTTTGAGTAGCTGTATCAACAGGAAAATTCAAAAACTCCCACTAACACAGCCCCACCCGGATAATGAAAGATGCAAGCAGTGCCATAGGATGCACAGTCAGACCATCTCCCAGCTTGAAATTTAACGTTTCTACCCAGCTGCTGGTTGGTAGGACAGCCCACAATCCCAGAGGTATTCTACTGTTTAAGCACAAAGCAGAATTACATTCAGTCCTGCGATCCAAACTCTTCGTTATTCTTGGAAAATACCCCAGCACACCACAGGAGCAGCTGTTCTGATTGCTTCCTTTCATTACCATCTATGGGTGCCTCTGTCAAGCTAACCTCCTTCACTGACTGGGCTGCTTTACAGCTCTTGACCTTGAGCCTCGAGAGAGGGTTTGAGACACCAGCTACATTGTCTATTTCCCCATCATCTGTTTTTTTCCCATATCTGCACTTCTTGCTCATTCGTGGAAGTTGTTCTTTTCCAAGACTCACCCTGTTGCACAGCCTGAAATGCAGATTTTCTGAACTGCAGTCCTGACAGGATTATTTGTCGCTTCCAAAAGCTTCGTGGCTACAGTTCAGCTTTACATGTACTTTTTTTTTTTTGATGGATAGCCTGGATTCATGGTACTCTTCTAAGTTTCTATATGGAAAATATCATCTTTGTTGTGATGTAGGAGTGGCAGAGAAATCACCAAGATCCTAAAAGCTTTCCCAGTAGTCCATATTGCTCTTACCAGTAATCAGTATCTAAACAATGTCTAGCAACCTATCTATGGCACCTGTGGTGGAAAATCACTCCTCATGCAATAGCACTAGAAATGGCCCTGGAGCACAGGACCGTTTACTGAACACAGACCTAAGTTCAACAAGAACTGCTTTTTCTAGACTTTGCAGTTGCCAGTAATTAATAATTACCAATAACACTGTGAGCAGGTTCCAGCAGAGAGGATACAGCACTCGCATCGCTTGTGCTGGTGATTCCTTCATCACAAAATTATTTTCTTGGTGCATCAGCTCTCAGCTGGACAATTCTGCCTCAGTCCTATGGATGCCAAGAGAAAAGTGGCAAAGTCTTTCAAGGAGGCAGATACTTCAACTTCATGACCAGTGAATTTTTGCTTAGGAGAGTCTTTTTGACATTTTAGAACTGCTCTCCGGCTGTAACAGGCACTTAACACAAACCAATTATTTGCTGGACACTGTGCAGAACAACTAGTGCATACACAGGCAGAACCCGACTCCTTTTAACATCTTTGAATAGAGAAAATATAAATAACAGAAAATAACCACAACTGTTCTGGACTGCTAGAGGACTTCCAGCTGCCCTTAGCACCTGGAAATAATAGCGTGGCCTTTTTGTAATGCTAGAGGCTTTTTAGCTCAGATGGGAATCACACCAGAGCAGCATAAACAGAAGAAGCACTGACCTGAAAAACAAAAATAAGAAAGAAAGGTAAAAAATGAATTACATTTATGAAGAAAACTCCAGAACTGGAACAAAATTTGTTAGAGGTTCCATAAAACTCTTCATCTTGCAGGTTGCAAAAAAAGGGAAAATTCTTCTTACATGAGGGAAAGCAGAAGGAACTAAAAGGGCTGAAGGTGAATTTGAATCATAAACGAGTATGTCCCCAAAAAACAAAAGTAAGTTTCTTCTAGGCAAGTATTTCCATTGCTTAGCTTGTGGAAAAATGTTCTATAATTAGAAAAAGAATGTACTAGTATGCAATAATTGTTTTTTTTTCTGATAAGAACATCTGAGACTTGAAAATTGCTGTTATTATTTACAGATTTGCTGAGCAAAATAACCTAATTAAAGTATTATAAAAGTATTAAAAAAATATACGGATAAAGCTGAAAAGCCAGGTGATCTTGCAGAGCTGACACTCCAATGGACAGCTTGATATGAAGTATGAAATCAAATATCCAGAAGAACAACTCTAAGGGCTAAACTATTTGTTTTTTTAGGGGGGTGAAAAATAGAAGCAGATAATTGCAAAAGTTTGGCAGGTTGAAATCATACACAGATAGTTGTGTATAAGATCTGTTGTGTAATGCACCATATGTTGCTGTAATCTATCTGTTGTATAATACCAACATATACATGTATGTATATACATATAACAACTCCTATGTAGTTGTGGTGTGTAATATCTGCTGTGTAATATACCATTTTTCTCCATGTAGTATTTTTCTCCATGGATCTTAAGCTTAAAGACATATATATGTATCACAGATTGCCATTTTACCAATGCCAAGGGTATTGGTGAAACTGTGACCTGCGGAGGCCACATCCAATCCACTACATGGTTAAGAGCCAGGAGAAGAAAAAGAGGCTTTGCAATCCCCCTCTGAAGTGAAATTTAGTTAAATTTAGGCAAGTAAGTTAGGTGGAAAGCATCTGCCTATAGAGGCCTATAAAGGTAGCTGCTTCTGTCTCTATCCGAATTGGGAACACCAAGTCTGTGAGCAGCACGTACAGGCCACAACCACAGCGAAATGAGCCATAGGCTTCTATAGGGGCAGAAGAGCACTGTGCGTATCAGCAGGTTTTTGGGAAAAAAAAAAAAAAAAAAAAGGAAAAGAAAAAAAAAACAGCATCTTGATATGGGAAAACACATCACTCTCCAGTCAAAATGTAAATAAAACTGTAAAAAGGAAATATGGGTCACTCAGGTATTGGTGGGAGATGTGTTAGGATTTTTGAGATGTTATTTAGAAAGAAAACACACAAGTAAAACTTTTCACCCAACAATAGCCATAACTTGGTATCTAGCAAAATCTCCTGCACTGGGTGTCAAGCTCCTTGGTACTGCTTTGCGCCGAGTGGTACCTTCTCCCATGCTCGGGCCAGTCAGCGTGGACTGACTCACACCCACAGCCCTGTCCAGAACAGGGAGGCTACCCCCAAAACAGCTCTTAGCACGGGACACTGCTCCCAAACTCTGCCCGGAAACTGTTTAAGAGAGTCAAAGCAGATTCATAAAGTTGGCCAGAGACAACACTGCGGACAGCTGGGTACCAGCGCCCAGGAACATTTTTAGGCACTGCGTAATTCCCTTGTTTAAACACAGCTAGAGACTCTCAGCAGGAGCCCCATTCCTGTCCTGCACTGTATATGCTACAGTTCATCTATATAACCAGCTATATACAAAGATTACATAAATCTTTCCTGGGAGCTGTTATGTAGGGACTAACACTGTTCTGTGACGGTAACAACAGAATTCAGCTACTGCATAGAGCAGTGTCAGGAGTACAAAGAAAGCAGCAAGGGTTAAAAGCTTTCTGTGACTTGAAGAATTACAAACCAGTAAATTTGGCCTCCACACTTGAGAAATTAGTAGAAATTAGAGCAAGAAATAGAATCAGCAGACACTCTGCCAAACATGAGAGCCTGAGGAAGATGTTTCTAGAGAAAAGGAAGTCACATCTCACAAAACTACTAGAGCTACTTCAAGAGTGACAGAGTTGAAGCAGTTTCCTTGGATTTCCAGAAAGCTTTTGAAAAGGTTCCTCACAAGACCCCTAATAAAACCAACCTGACATTACATAAAAAGAAAAACCCTTTATGGTTTAATATTTGTTAAGGCAGGGAAGAAAAACAATAGAAATAAAATGTCATCTTCACAGTGGCAGTTATATTCTTGAAGGAGTTTGTGCCTCCCAGTGTATTCAGAGATGGTATAGAAAATGGGAAAGCTTTATGCAAACAACTGAAGAGTAGTGAGGATATCACATAACTCAGTGATAGGACAATAAATACAATGAAAGATGGGGCTTGACATTCAAAAGACAAAGGGTGTCAGGGACACAGTTTCCAGGAAGCAAAAACCTTACAATCCACAATTAATGCTAAGCAGCATTATGAGGTGCTGATAAATAAAATTATCAAATACCCAGATAAATTCTGTTCTTATTTCTACTATTCCTGAGCAGAAGGCAGCAGCAGCAGCAGCACACAGCTATACTCTCAAATCAAATACTTTTCTCTGTTACCCTGTAAGATACAGCTGGAAAAAATAAGTTATAAACTGACAACATAACTAATTTTATTTGTATTCTGTTGTCAAAATACAATGCTTAAGAACATCAGCAGTTATGGAAAGCTCTTTACGAGACCTACCTCTGCCCTGTTTTATTAGCTACATCACTGACAATAATAAAAAGCTTTTCGTGGCTTTATTTTATTAAATTCACTGATGAGAGTGAGATTTTAATCCTCTTCCTTTGTACTGTACTCTGGAAACATGGGCACATTACATGCTCTTATCTCCTTATTTCCCATTATATTTTTGATCCTACTTTTTCCAACTTCTGTTTCATTTCCACAGTCTCTCTTTCCTACCTTGGCCGTATCTTACAAAGCAATATTAAATGCTGTTCCTTCTCTATCATCTTTGTAACAAGGAAAGACTTTCTTATTTACAGGAAACACGACTTCCTAATGGAAAATGATTGTCCCAGGCATTTTTAGGTAACAAAGGTAGTCCACCCATTCAGATGGGAAATAGGAAGCACGTTCTCTTCAATTTTAAGATGTTTACTTTACAACATCTTCAAGCTAAGTGGATTCCACAGATGCCTAAAATCCCAACTGCAAGACCAAATACAGAACTTTGATTTCTACAAGTGTTATTTCTGAAGTCCGTTGACATTCAGAACTTCATTGCTAGAAATTACTAAGGTCATATTAAAACCATAGAATCAGAGCAGCCCATCTTGGATGATTTGCAGCTGGATCCCCTTGTTCTTACAAACAGCTGGATCCTTGTACCCCTTGAAATCAGCAAGCTTAAACTACACCCATGAAACACACTTAGAGTTATGACTACAGAACCTGGCAGGAGACTGAAATTTTAAATGCCACCTGCATCGTTTATGCGAAAGTGCAAAGAGAGATATGTTAGCTATCAGAGATTCATTCCAGGATAGGAAGATACACAAAGCACAAAAATGTAGGAAGAAAAAGAACATTTTCCATTGGCAATCTGAAAACAAGTGTTTTCTGTTGCCACAGGATCCGGCTTGGGCTAGTTCATGCTACATTCCTGGAGGGCGTGCGCTGCAGCAGCATGTCAGATATCAGATCTAGGCACGAACCCATGAAAACAAACACTTGCCACAGGTGTTATAAATTCTTAGTTTTTTGTGTTCCAAGGATATATTCTTTCCAGTTTACTGATAAATATTGTCTGACAATGCCTGAAATTTAAAACCCTCCTCTCGCAGAAGACTGACACCGAGGGAGGCCGTGTAGGCCACAGCGGTGTGGAGACCTCCTCACGTCCCGGCCTGAGCGCCAGACCCAGCTGGCATCTGGGCTGATGTGCCTGACCATGCTGTCATGTAGTGATAATTGGCAATTTGCCTTTTGTCCCACAGAATCTGCACCGAGACCAGCAAAACATTTAGCAAAAGGAATAGAGTAACTACTTTATCTGCTCTATACTCGGCCTGTTCAGTGCATGCCGAAGGGCACTGTGATCAGCATTCACTGCCTGAGGAATCTGGGTAGTTCAGTTAAGTCTTCAGCATTCAGCACCCTCCCCGCCCCCCGCCCGCCAATCACGGGGGAGGGGAAAAAATGTGAGAAGAGCAGCTATCCTGCATGCCAGGGAGGGCAGCACATTCCCCTAGTTTATACCTCCCAAAAGAACGGATCAGGGATTAGAAAACACCTCTGCATGTAAAAGCAAGATGCGAGATGGGTGTCGAGCACAAGAAAAATCATTGTTAAAATTTGACATGACAGATAAACGCAGGAGGCATCAACAACAGCCATTTTTTTCATAGCCTGCCTAGATCCCTTGGATAAGAACAGACACATGACTAACCTAAAATCCTAGCCAATAGCCTGATGTTATTTCAGCATTTTTAAATGCTTCAACCAGAACCTTGTCAAAATAAATGGTGGATTTTTGCAGTATGTGCTTATATGGCAAGGCTGATCCACTCTGATACTATTACAATGTTGTAAAGCATAAAAACTAGTTAATGGTTTCTGCCAAACCATGAATCAGTTACAAAATAATGACCTGAAGTATGTTCTTTTTTCCATTCTCTAATATTTCTTCGCAGCACAACCCAAACAATTGCTCATAATTAAAGTGATTGGAGGAGCAGACACTGGCAGGAAGTGCACGGCTGGCAGGGATCCGATAGCACTTCATTGTACTGAATTTAGAAGGATTACATCAGTTCCTTTCATTTTGCAGAAAAGGGAGGAGCTTTTTTATCTGTTGTTCCCTACCAGCAAAATACAACATTTATCAAATAGGCTGAAGCAGATTTATATGTATTTTAATAAACAGTACAAACACATCCTTTACTGCCCTGATGCCCTTTTCTGCTCGTTTCACCTTCTTTATGGATGTATTGTGTTATCAGTCAAGATTCATCAATTTTGTTTTTTTTTTCCCCCTAGGAAAGCATGAGTTGATCAACTTTTAATAATGGAGGGGAAATATATGATGCAGCAGCAAGCAAAGGTACTGAGTGAAACTGAAATCCACTTTAAAAAGTACACAGTGACTTGGGTCTTCGTCCACATCCCTGGAGCAACAGTCATGCACATGGACCATAGGGTAGCAAAAGATCCCACAGCACTCTGGAAAAGTTAAAGCCAAATTTTGCTTCTGAGTGGACATGTCCAGGTCAAACAAAATCAGAGGCCAAAAGGGTATATTGCTACCTACAGACACATACAGTGAGAAGAACTCTGCATAAAATCATGCAACTGTCACTTGCCCTTTTCTGCCCAAAACTAGGCTTATAACCCAGCTCTTTATAAACTTCCCTTTCTTTATGCAACCTAAGAACATCCAACGCTGCTTGAGCACCTACATCTCACTGTCCTGTTATAGATAGTCAGAAGCCTTTAGCAGATAGACACACGGAGGGCACTTTTCAGCTCCCTTAGCTACCCTTAGAGAGCACGCAGCAGATTTGTCTTCGTTCTCCAGTGCCCACTCCACTGATGAGCCCTAGAGAGGGGGAAGAGTGGATGATCTCACAGTGGCTTCTCACTCCAAGCAGAACACTTGCCACTTTGGAGCTCGCACAGAGACCTGGCACAATCTGGCTTTCAGTTAGCTGCTCATGCAATCAGTTAAAGTAGCTTTCTCTCGCACATGCTCCAAGATGTAACACTTCCCATGAGTGAATAGATCTGTGAATAGATCTCTGAAGAGGTTCTCACAGAATGAATGCATCTCTGTTTCCCCAAAGTGCTGAACAGAGGGCAAATTGGTTCAGAAATACTAATTTGGATTGCTGCATTTATAACCAGTGAGGCCTGTGCATTCAAATCTCCCTCATTACTCATGCAGACCTTGGAACTGAACCCAGAGATCTCTGTTTCTAAGAAAAGAGAGAGTCTGTAACTAGAGCACTGCCCAAGGAGTGTGTGCCTCTGTTTCTTTGTCCTGCTCTTCCATGGTCTTTCCAAGTAGGCCTTGCCTAATGGGAGCCATAGCTGCAGCTGATGTGCTTGGCACTGGCAGTATTATGAATATCAAGTTTTGTTAAAAAATACCATTAGGGATATTCTAAGGTAATGGTGCAATTCACAGAACCAGAGAATTTCTGAGGGACCCCTGGAGATCATCTAGTCAAGCCACCGCGGTCAGAGCAATGAGATCAGGTTTCCCAGGGCTCCAGCTGGGATTTGAATATGCACAAGAATGGCAACTCCACAGCCTCTCTGGGCAACCTGTTCCAGTGTTTAAACACCTGATCAGTAAAAAAGTTTTCTTATGTTTAAGTTGGAATTCCCTATATTTCAGTTCTGCCTTTTGTGCTGTCACTGGCTACCACTGAGAAGAACCTGGCTCCATTTTCTTTACTCCTCTAATCACATAATTATTATTTCTATCAGTAAGATGCCCCTGGAATCTCCTCACCTCAGGCTAAACAATCTCAGCTCCCTCAGCCTCTTCTAGCATGACATGTGTTTCAAGGCCTTAATAATCTGTGTGGGCCTTCACCGGACTCACAAATAAAGACCACATGGGTTATAACACAAGAAGAAGAACTACACTCTTACTTTTTTCCCCCCAGTTCACTGATTCCTAGTTGCTTGATTTCACAGTCTCAAAGCTGAGGCTAGGTAGGCTTTTAGACACAGTCACCTCTGCAGGTTTTCCATGAGGCAACCATTCGCTCACCCACCAGTGGTAGGACACGTCTCCTGTGCCATAAGGTCATTTCATGCCATTCCAGGTCATGAGGATAGATCAATTACCTGGGAACACGAAGGAGAAACTACAGCTGCTTAATACCAAAAGTGCAGCAACTTTGAGAGACAAGTAAAATGTCAGCATTTTTAATTGTTCCCCCCCCCCCTTTTGTGTGTGCTCTCCTACTGCAGTCTATGTTTCTGTATAACAAGGAGAGTGCCTACATTCTATTTATAACTTGGCTGGGAAATATTCAGCATTTTGATTTTATTAGAACACTATTAAAACAGAAACATTCCAGAGTCCCAAACTAGAAGATAAATTCATATTCATGTTTGTGTTTCCTTCCACCCTGTGATCTCCAGCAGAAACAACTGATGTGCACAGTATTACCGCTTGACTTGTGCATGTGCACCTTCTTCATCAGAAAATCTTCTATAAGTGAACACTGTCATCTAATTTGTGTGTTTTTGTTTTGTTTTTAAACCATAATTCCTTACATATCGGGTTCAATGTGACATTGAGCTTACAGACTTTCCAGATAACTCCAGTTGTCTTTTCAAACAAGGAGGTTTAAATGTAGGCTCATAAACACACACGTAAAGTAATGAGGTGCATAAAGAGGAGGGATGTTCTTTCCAGGTGGAGGACTTGGTGAGTGTTAGAGCATGCCAAACTGGGTTCCTGATTTGCCAGCAGATTTCCTGAACATTCCCAGCCAAACTGCTTAATCTACTGCTCTGTTTCCTATCTGCAAGGCACGCATATCCATACTTCCCTTTTTCCTGCTTTTTAGCTATCTTGGTTATAAAATCATCAGAGCAGAGCAGTATTCTGTAGAGACAGTTACTCAAATAAGGGACCAGCAGTGCCGCAATAACCACAAGTTCACAAGTTTGCAATCAAGACACTTCCTAGCAACAGAGCTCTTCTAGCCTGTAGACCAAGTAGCTTTATCAAATGCTCAAAGATAATCCTGTTTGGGCCGCATCGTTTAGAGGAATTCTCAGCTCACCATGAGTAACTTTCCTTTTCTCCCTTTTTGTCTGCTTTTGAATTTTAAATGCATCTTTGGAGCAAAACTTGGATAATATGATGGCACTAGCATAAGAGTGAAGCAAGAGAAGGTTTTCAAGTACTTTTGAAGTACCTAGAACACTTACCCCTTTCTAATCAACTAGCAACTGACCTCAGCAGAAATAAACAACAACATTTTTCAATACATTTTAGATTCCTTTCTAAAGGCGAATGCTATTTGTGAAATGTAGGAAGAAATACGTACGAACAAGAAGAAAAGACCTTGGGGCATACTGTTGAAGATTAAAGTTAGACTTGATTATATTTGGGGTTTTCCGAAGTATTCACATGTATTGACTCTTGTATTCTCACACGCCACTTCATTTCTTGGTTTTGTTCAGTTCACACAAAGGAAAAGTACCCAATATTCAGTTTACTTTTTTTCCCCACTCAGAACCACAAAATCCAAGAAGAAGAAAACGAGCACCCTGTGAGCAAGAAATGCCATTTCTGTTTTTGCCAGCTCATTGCTGCCAGTCATCGCTGGAGATACAGCCTTCAGTTCTGCGAGAGGAAAAGTGCTGGCAACGTGCCATAACCACGCTTGCAGAGCCAGACATCAAAGAGTTAGAGATCTGAGAGTGACCATGGGAACTGTTGAGAACACAACGCGGCATGTTGCACTGATGCTTGTTGGGAGCACAGCATCACCAAAGCATTTTGGAGGCGAGCCAAGACTAGCCGGGAGACTGCCACATACTGTATTTTTCTCATATCCGGTAATTTGTTATTTTTCAAATAGAGAATGATCACCAACACAGGTGCTTTATATTGGCACATTTCAAAGCTGTGTCAAGAAATGCTATCTCAAGAATTATGCCAGGATCTCTCAGGCTGAAAGGCTAGCTTCTTTACACCACTCTGCAATGTCTCTCTGATCAAAAACTCTGCTGAGGTTATATTAGCTAGAAGAAACACTGTTTTTCCTCTGCTTTACTGCCATGAAAAGGCCCTGCCAAATAACAGCTGTTAAAAAAGATTATGTTAAATCCAAGACTCCTTGTTTTCTTTTGGACAGTCTCCCCTCCTGAAAACCTCAAATGAAAACAAACAATCACCAAAAAGAAACCTCAAAAAATAAAACCTACATTCTTGACAGAAAACACATGTAAGCATTGACTTAAAAAATATAAATGGAACTTCATATTTAGCCATCTTGCTCCCTGCTTGGTCAAGTCAATCCAAACTTCTCTCCCCACTCCCCAAAGCTCAGAGTCGATAAAGTAGCTTTGTCCTCCAGTATCATCAGCTTATGCTTTAGCTGGTAAGGTCTGGCATCTATTTCTAAATAAAAGCACATTGAAGTGAATTGGGAGTTCTATTTTAGTACGCTTAGTCATCCACGATACCGTTGTCACTGTGACACAGCATCCTTACACAGGATGCAAACTAGGACAAAATCTTTTGTCATCTGCAGGCACACATATTTCAGCCATGTTTCTGCTATTATAATAGGTGTGAATAAATTATATTATCTCTGATATGTGTAATTAACTAGGTCTCCCCAGTGAGAGTCACAGCTGCAACTCCAATCAGGGACTACGCATGTATATCTACACAGCGCAATTTATAGCAAAAATGTTTCCTTGCAAGTTAGTATCACAACAAAATTATGTTTTCTCCTCTTGGAAACTTTAATCCAGCTGATTTTATCTCCAGCTCCACCTTCCAGGGCCTCCATGTGTCCGTATGCTGCCCTGCAAATGACCTCAGGCTGACATTCGTGCTCATATGTGCAAACAGGCACAAATAACCTGAAAAACAGATCTCAAAAACTGACACAAAGTTAGAGCAGCTACCCCAAATATTGCCCTACCAACATCTGCTACTTAATGTTATCATACTTGGACAATCATACCTCTTATAATTATTGAACAACAAGGCATCTCTTATTATTTTTATTAATAATGCATCTTTTATTTATTTTAAAATAAATGTCATCACTTTGCCTCCCCTCAAACATCGTTTGAGAACTGCATTCATTTGAAAATGTTTGCTTTTATTTATTTAGATTCGGACACCATATCATATACCCTTGAGTTTAATAGCAGAGAAAACTGCATTTAGGGCCAAAGAATCTGACTAATATAATCATTGACTTGGATAAACAAAAAGACATAGGACAAACTTCTAATTTCCATGCTTCTTGGCACCCTGATTATAGTAGGGGTTTTTCTGCTTTGTTTATTTTTAAGAGAGCAGATATAATAGCAGAAATATTTGGGTTTTTGTTATTGTATCCAAGACCTTTTTTTTTTTTTTTTTTTTTTTTGGACCTGTTTTTCCAGACTATGCAAGATTGCACTCTTGAAGACAATGCATAGAGATTGGCAAAAACTCAAAAACTATTTTTTATTCCAACTATGTTGTATGCCACTAAGCCAGGGTAGTTTATCCATTAAAGCTTAATATCAGATTCACTTTTTGAAACCCCATTCCTGCTAGCAGAAATCTCAGGTGCACGCAAATGCTCAAGTGTATGTCCCTTGGCTTCTTACATTTTAGCAAGTTTTCCTTAGCAGAGCAGATTATGACAGGGTGACTAATCCTGCAAGCTCAAAACATCGTGGATGATTTTTCAAAGAAAATTCTAGGAACAGATTTGTAAACTAATGGTCATTTTATACACTATGTGAAGGTCAGTTCCGTGACCAAAAATGGCCTAAATACATCTTATAAAAAATGAATCTTTTTCAAATACAGTGCTTAGGGAAATTCATTCTAGATTTCATCCAGATTCAGAAAAAAAATGCAGACCTTGCTATTTTCCTTTAGAAGAAATATATAAGCTTAAGTAGTTTTTTTCAATATAAAATTGTAGCTATGTTTCTAATAAAGAAGCATTACTAAACCAGACTCTTCACATCATCCTGCCCTTGATGAGGGCTTAAAAAAGCACAAACCACATGTTACAATCCCTAGTCCTACTACTGAGCTCTTCCTAATAGGTTTGAACTTAGCAGATAATCAAAATCCTGGTCCACTTCCATCAAGCAGAACACGTGGAGCAACTGGATTGTCCTGCTTGGGTCTCCTGTAAGGGATCACAGAGCTAAGTACTTGCCATTGCATAGAGATACAGGCACTAACTGAAAGAAAACATCAGGCATCCAGCCTGACAAAGCAGTCCAACAGCAGCAAAGGAAGAGTGCTATTTGTGCATAACCTTCCCCAGTCTAACACAATTCTGTTGGGAAAACAGGGCTTCTTGCCCATGAGCAGTCCCAACTATCACAGAAGTCCTGCTGGCCAACAGGGACAGTGAGTCCTGCAGGAGGTGGCAATGATCCCTGGTCTGGGGGCTTGAGCCAACAAACTGCCCCCATTGCTCCTTGTGGATCCACGGGTGCTCCACACAGAGGCTCCCCTTTTACTGGGAGAGATCACATTTTTAGACAGCTAGACACAAATCACTTGAAACAAGAGTGGACACTCAGAGGTGAAGTGGAGCTCTTTTGCATGGAAAACATAAAAGTGACGAGAGTAGTAAGTGCTTATTCAAGAGGTTAATAATAAAGAAGGGCTTATTCCTCTAGTAAGACCTACAGTTTCTTTTTTGTTTTTTTTTTTTTTTTTTTAATAAAAAAAAACCCCTCGCATCACGAAGAACAAAAGCTCCTTTGGGAAATGGGAAAGACTCAGTAAAACCTCATAGGAGAAAACAGACAAACTCTCACCAAAAAAATAAATTAAAAAAGAAGCAGGGGAGAGGGGGAAAAAAAAAAAGATTATTTCTTTATTATCTCATAACCTCATAAGCAGGCAAACACAGCATGCATGAGCCCTCAAGCTGTAGAAAAGTGTGGAAAACACATGGAAAAGCGTCCATGGTGGTAGGTAACGACACCCACCAAGCTCCGAAGCCCGAGCAGGTGCCGAAGAGGCTGCAGCTGAACCAAGACCCTCCCCGAGCGGTGGCGGGAGCTGCGAGCGGGGCCTCCCTGAGGCCAGGCTGGTCCTCCCGCTGCCCGGGAGGCGGCTGCCGGGGTCAGCGCGGGGTCAGCAACGGCCGCCGTCGCTTCCCCCCCGCGCCACACGCGAGGTGGCGGCGGCCGCACAGTCACAGCGCGAAAGCGCCGTTGGCGGCGCTCGCAGGCGCGTTCGTGAGGGAAACCAGGGACACAATGCGGGGAAGCGGCGCGCGCCGTCACCATCCTGCCTGCCTTCGGCCGGGGCAGTGGGCTGGAGCAGCACATTTGTGTGCTTTGTTGTGTTTTAAACAGAAACCGCTCAGGAACAAATTAAGTTCACTTCGGGGGAGGGGGGGGGAGTTTCAGTGATCCACACTTAAATTTGAGCACAATGAACTGTGTTCTGGATTCATTTCAAACTGTATGAGAAGAGCTTTTCAATGAAATTCTTTCCAGGAAATATTTCTTGTAAACATGTAAATTAATTGTTGAATTCTGTATGCAATAGCAGTGTAATATAAAGTTTTTTTCTTTTTTCTTCATTCCAGGCTCTTTTGTCGATAAGCACAACTGGGTGTGACTATTTATAGAATGCAAATAAAAACTCAATAATGAACAGCTCTGCCTTTTGGGCTCCTTTTCTGTCATGCTCTACTGATCCATGAAATACTTGAAAGGGAGAGAAACATGTTAATGCACTATTCTTATCATCACTTAAGGTTTTAAGCAGTTGATCTTAAGGACAAGCACTGCCTTCCAGTGCCCCATTAGAGATGGGCCTGCGTACGCTGATACTAACGGGACTGGGAGTCATGCAGACCTTGCAGGGTATATGCAGTCACACGACAGCCTGGCCAAGGAGCAATGCAGTAGGGAACATGCTCCTTTATACCTAGGTTTGCTGCTGGGGGGCTCCAGGAACTCAAGTGTAAAAGTGCCTTAATTTGAGAGCAATTAAGTCATTGCCCATCTTTGCCTTTCCTCAATGCAAACCTAGATACAGTGCCAGATAACATGATGTTTCACATTCAGTGAAACAGAGATGGAAGGGCTTGTAAGTGACAATAGCCAGTAACAGGGGCAGAACTTCTCAATTACTGTGAAAGTCTCATCCCCTGTTGCACATCGCAAGAAAATAAAAATCATTAAGTTGGGATAGGCTTCACCCTACCTGAGGTCGCCACCTAGAAGTTAGTTGGCTAGGTCTGAGCTAGTCAATGCAGCCCTATAGTCAGTGGAAACAAATGCACACTTCCCAGGAGGCCAGATGCATCGCACAAATACAGCAGGGCTTTTTTTCCAGAACACTCTTCCAACAACATGACCAGTGTCTGCGGCTTTGTGTTAAAGGTTGTCAAGGGCTCCACAACAGATTGCTTGTTAAAATTGGCCACGTACTCCCACACTGTCTTTCCTAGATTTGAAGCGCTACTTAACGCTCATGAAGACCTTTCTTCTTCCCATAAGTGCACGGTTCCTTTAAGAACTTGAAGAGATACTTGGCAAGGTCTTTCACCACAACTCCCCTGTTGTCCATCTTAAGTTGTCCCAACTTTTGCAGACACCATTTAATCCCTTCAAGGTGTTCCAGTTTGTAAGGCCTCCCTCCGCTCTGTAAATTAAACTGACCTCCATAGTATTTTTATTCATAATTCCACTAATATATCCTTTATTTTTGCTTCTACCCCTTTTTCAAGTGCACACTAATCATCAGTTTCCCATACAGCACCAGTTTCATTAGCCCCTTTGCAGTGCCCTGATACCAAGCCCACATGAAATGGATAGTAACTACTAGTTGGAGGTGCCACCTTTCAACTACTTTGCTACTTCAATTCTTTTAGAAACCTTTAGCGAATACTATCTAGTCCCAATTAATTTGTCATCATGTGCGTTTTGGTTTGTTCTATAGCCCTTCTAACAACACTTTGATTTGAAATTAAGCTATGCAGCCTCTTCTAACCAGTGGGAGTCAAGGTTCTCATTACAAATCAAAACCTATCTTTGTTCATGAGCTTCTATATAGACATTCATTTCTTAAATTAACTCATTACCTGTAGGCATAGCCCAGACAGTGTAACCCATTCCATAGGTCTTCAGATAATCTTTATTTTGCCAATAATAAGAGGGCTTGGAAAAGTATTTCGCAAAGACCCGAAAAGAGAACAACGCTGAAATGCCAAGAAGACTATAATGCCTGTCTTTCCCTCCACCCCCACCCCCCCAAAATCTCCAAGTCAGCTTTTCCTGTCACAGCAGAACTATCACCACTCTGGATGTCTCCTCCCATAGGAACAAAACACATTTTTATATGTTGACAGGGCAGCATTTATGGTTTGAGGTTTTTACTCATATGCAATCATCCAAGTGTTAAGACCACATCTATTAGCTTGCTTACTCACCCAGGATGCCAGCTAGGTTACACAGTTCTTCCTTTCAACGTTCAGATACAGTTTTAGTCCCACAGGTTGCAGGTCAGACCATTTAAACTACTTCACCATGAAACTACATCCCCCAGGACGCCCTGAGCTTCAGGTGAGATACCACTTCACTGGCAGCAGTCACATTCTGAACTAATCTGAGCAGAAGGCCTTCCATCTGCACAGAAAACACCTCAGCAACACCAGGTACCGCTTATTTTCACGCAAGTTACATGTAATTTAAGTTGCTATCTCAGCCATTATTTCTGAAAAACTATTTTTGCTATTTCACTTTTTAACAAATACAACCTCCTTCTCTTTTAAAGATCTAAAAACCTCTCTACCCTTAACTCATCCACACTACCAAAGAGCTCTACTACTAAAAAAGAAAAAAAGAAAAAAAAAACCCACCACCAACAAAAACACACCTAAAGTAAGCAATCAAACCAACTATCTCATCACACTGTGTTCTCTGCAGATAGGCTATTCAAGGTCAGTAGAGACCTCTATTCATCAGGAAAGCACTCATTCTTTTCTCCACAAAACACATTCACCTTAAAACAAGATACAAACCTCCTCAGTTTTCCTTTCCAAGGTCCACCACTCATTCAGGGCAGGGTCAGATGCTAAACCTGGGGTTAAGGAGTGGGAACACCTGGAAGCCATTAAGGCAGCTGTAGTGAGATGCAGCAAATCAGGGCTCTGTTTCCCGATGCTCGTTTCCCGTCTGTGGGGTTACTCACAGAACAGCAAGGAGGAGAGCCCATCCGTGTGTCATCTGCCATGTACTTGTCTGACATATGTGAGCACTACAGCTCCTCTTCTTCTGTGGGGTGTAAACAGCCCTGGAGTTCCCATGGTGGACATCAGCAGAGGCAGCTAAGGGTTCAAATGCTGCTGCTGAGCTGCTTGCTTGCAACACAGTTTATTAAGTGCATTTGCTTTTAATTTAAGGTCATATGCAACCTCACCCCCGTGCTTTTTAACACAATGTGCTGCAGGCAGCTAGAAATGCCATCCTCTATTCTATTAGCATATAATTAAGAAGTTCACAATGTATCTATTCTGAACAGGCTGAAGGTGCCCAGGGTACAAGATACTACTAGCCCTTCTGTTCGTATATTATTTACTTACAGGTCTCATCTGTAGGTTTCTAAATTTTCCTATTCTGAAGGCAGTGAAACACGGAGATGGAAAGGATCAAGCATTGATTCAGATTTTACATGTGTGAAATATGAACTACCCATGAGACAACACTGTTCTTGTGGCCATGGGCTTCTTTTCTTCATGGGCTTCTTCTCTTCCCTGAATCTCTGCTCCAGCAGTGCCCAAGTGAATCACAGAATGTATAGATCTAATAACCCAGGCCATGCTACACTAAAAGATTCCCTTTTAGCTATCCTGAAGGCAAGATGAATTTATGATCAACATCTGGTTTTTGAACATGGGATAATAAATGTGGAAAAAAATGCTTCTCTGGTGATGAGGTGGTGCAGAAAGACTGCAAGGTGCGCATTCAGTTATAGGGCTGATCCTCCCTCTCTCATTTATGCTGGAACCAAGGAAGAGAGATTTTCAAACTACAGGAATGACAGTATTACTGCTTCCTTAGCTCAGTTTTAATAGACCCTTCTTGTAACCTACTCCCTACTGCAGTTTAATCTCCTGCTGGTGGTTCTCAGAGCTGGCCCAGCAGATGAGCTTGCCAATTTAATTTCTTCTTTATATGACAGACTGTTGGCCGCTAGGATCATGTTCAAATAATCCACTTTTTAAATGCAGTTTATTAGTGTAAAAGTAATAATTAAGCATATTCCCAGAAGAAACGTGCACCTAATCCCAGACCAGTTACAGCAGGACTCATTACCGTGCTTGTTTGTGCCAGCAGCCATGCTGCCCGCACCATGAGCACATCTGTCTGCCTGGACACGGGGCTCCGTGCTACTGGGAAACGTCACAGTATAGACACTTCTCCTCAATTTCTGAAGTTCTGTCTGTGGAGCATAGAAGTGCAGAGGATCCAATATTTATTTGGGGGGCTCTTGGCAATATGATTTTTATAAAAGGTGCAGGGAACATGTTTGGAAAGCCTTTTTGCCCTTGGAATTCTAAGTGTCAATCTAGTACATTTTAGTCATTTCTGGAAGACAGTTGAGTAAGGTTTAATATTTTGAGAGAGATTTGGGCTTTTAATAGTAGAATTCATCAGCAGTTATGGGTATGTTCAGAGCTAAGAGCACTACACACATACAAGGTTCTTCAAGGTATTTGTCAGCTCTGCTGTGGGCAGAGGGAGCTGCTCTGTGCACTCGGGAAGGGCCACAGACCCTGCGCCTGTTCTCTCGGGACTAAGCGCCGCAGCCCATCTCCTGCCTGCCCTGTGTGTAGAACATCTTCTGAGAATGGCTGCAGGAGCTGACTGCGGTAAGGCCTGACTTACGTAGCAAAATGTGCTTTTTCATATGCCCATGAAGCTTGCAGGCCACCAGCTGCGGGGCCAAAGGGAAACCATGGGAAAGGATAGTGAACTTTTTGCCAAGTGCCGTCACCCACATTGTCCCCAAGGGTCCCCCCGGCTGCACTTACCTTGGACATTTGCAGGAGAGCGGAGGTGGTTCTGTCTGCATTCTGCAAACACTTGTACAGATTCTCTCTGGGCAGAGTTCTACATGCTGGAGAAAATCCTGACACGAGTGGATTCTGATAGATCGAAATGGGTGGAATTCATCTTTTCAACATTTTTTTGCATTTCTTACAAATTGTGTGACCTGTACCTCCTGTTTGTGTAGGAAGCTCTTCTGACAACTTAGACAGGACCATCTTAGTAATATTCCTAGTGAGGATGTTAGCAGACAATGTAGATACCACCATTACCTACAGGTAATGAACCCAACTCAGCCTTCAGTTTTAGCACCTGCAAATGCTAAAACATAATGCACAAAATTATCTTCCTGTGAAATAAAAACTACAATAAAGTTAAGGGTCATATTTATTTCAGAGCTTTCTGCAAACAAAATTGCTTTGATACAAAATGAGTTCAATGATACAGTGCTACCATCCACTCAAGCAAAAGAAAACCTCACATTTACATGAATGCACTTTATACTGATATTCTTAGAGAATAATAGTTCAAGTATCCAGAATGTATCTGGCCTTGTTGAAAGCAATGGCACAGAAATGCTGCAAGGTACTGGAGTATCATAGTACTGGCAAGTGCTTAATAAACTCTGTGAGTTCTCCAGGAGAGGCTGTATAAATAAGGGTATTGTGAATGTGTCCTTGTATTCCTTAGTACCTCTGAGATACATCCGTTACTGTTTGTTTAGTTAGGTCAAAATGTGTAATTGTGTCTTTTGGCTTTTTTTTTTTCCTTTTTTAAAGAAAAATCATGAGGTATCCTTTATTGTTGCCTAATGACATAGTGATAGACCTATTGTATTCAGGTTGCAGAGACTGACTGTACATTCAGTACACTGTACATTCAGGAATTATTTTTAGTGTACTTTCTACACATTACTGTGTACAATTGTTAGTTTACATTAAAACTCTTCCCCCTTCTCATAGGATATGGCATAAACAAAAAAAAATCTGACAAAAAATATACACATAAAATAAGAAGACAAATACACAAATAAGGCCATCTCCGGAATTAAAAATCCACTTCCTGTGATATTTCATAATAATTTCTACACAATATTTTACATCTTGGAAACTTAAATATTTATTGCAAAAGTAAACGCCTTTACAGAGGCAAACATATTATCTCTTCAAGGGCTTGCCAGGTTTGCTGGCTTGTGGCCTTCTTTTGGGAGTTGGAATTTTAGAAGGCTTTACTGATCCTGGCCGAGAACCTGCTCGGGGTGTCGGTTTGCTTGCAGCAGGAACAGTTTCTGACATATCTGAGCATACAGACTGGATTTCTGAAATGTCAAAATCGGATGTGTCGCTGCCCCGGCGGCTGCTTGACCTGCTGCCAGCCTTGCTTCCCGCGCGGCTGGCAGATCTACTCGGAGTTCTTCGCGTTTCTAGAAAGAGAAGAGCATCCCAGGTGAGGAGGGGGAGAGTGTCTGTGTCTCCAGCAGTCCCAGAAATAACTTGGGGCACAACCTACACCCGAGACCTCTGCCAGGGAAACGGGATGATCCTCAAGGTTCCCCTTTCCCGCTAAGAGAGGAAAGGAGAGATCAGATGCTGAGGCACAAGTAATTTAGTCACTAGCCCAGCTCATAAAAAAACGTGTTTTCCTGGCAGCCTTTCTTGATCACGCAGTCATGCAGAACGTGTTTACTAAACAGCCTTTCCTCCTCCATTTTCTCAGCTATGAATCAGAATTCAACATCTAGCATCTTCATTTTTTTAACATACACATCTGAGATCTGACTCCGTTTTAAAATGTGTACCCTCAATTTTTTAAATCAAAATCATATATTGGCAAGCCACAAGTAAAAGGAGGAAAATCATTTCCCAATCAGAGAGTAATGAGTAAATGATGTTTCTACAAGTCTTTTGAAGTCAAAGTCTGGGCAAACAATGCACATCATGAAGAAAAAAAAACACACGGATCTTTGATAGAAGAACATTAATGTGGTTTTATGTAATTCCCTAATTGTTTACTGAATCTTTGTGGCCTTGACAAACCTGGTTCCCTGGACAAAGGGAGCCAAATTGGATAGTACATATCTTTTAAGATATTACTGACTTGAAAAAAATGAACCACCTAAGATTCCAGTTTCAAACAGGATTTTTCAGTACTGCTCAAAGTGTTGATGAGTTATGATAAGATGAGCACTTACTCTCCATCATATCTGAGCATAATTTGGATCCTGTCCAGAACTGAATACTTTGGTTTATGCAAATGCTCCCTAGTTCTTAGCTCCCTGGGTGGGTACCCTGGCCATGGCACGGTCAGGAAGTTTGCCATTCGCACGTGGCACGGCTGCTGCGCAGGGCCGGGAACCCCGTGAGCAGAGGAGCCTTATTCTGACCATCTGCACCCCCAGCAACAGGGATGCGGAGGCAGCAGGACTGCGCTTTCCCCTCATTCTTCTCGGGCACCATCCCCACCTCCTGACATGCCCCACAGGGGGAAAAGCTCCGGTTTTAGTTCACATCAAGCTCTAAAATCAAGACACTTACCTGCAAATTGAGCTCTAACTCTGGAGGCTGCTGTTGACAGTATCCCACTGTCCTCTCCAGACTGGAATCCCTTCCCAGATATATAGCCCGGTAGTCTGAGTTTACTCCCTTGAATTGGAGTTCCCTGTGCAGAAAAGACATGGTTGTTTCAGTGACCACTACTGAAGATAAGGCCTGGTGTTAAGCAGCAGTTTCACATACGGTCACCTTAACTATGAATCTAAAATAATAGTGTGAGTCACTAAAGGGCTCTTTTTGGGGGTTGTGAACAGCTTTGCACATTGTTTTAGCAGCTGGTATTTGAAGTAGTCCAAATGCACATAAAAAAAAAAGATCACTCAACAGTCTGCTTGCCATCAATATTTTAGCATTCTTTGTATATCAATTCATATATAAAAAGAGAAAGGCTGCCCTCTTATAATTGGTCAGACATAAGATTAGTTGATGGTACAGGACTTAAATTAACAGAGACTACATTTTTTGTCTATGAAAACTGCTTGATACATCCTTCTGGCTGCAGTTATAGGTGCTGAATACATTCTTTTTTCAATTTGTCATTATCTTCATGGTAAAACAAAATGACAATTTCTGAAATGTCTCTGCTCTGTAGCTTTATCTTGCTTGTTTTCTGTTTTCTTTTGGAATGAGGTCCTGATTTGCGGTTAGTCCCAAATGAAAATATTTCTTTCAAAGTCACTAGAGTTAAATCCTTGCGCGGCCATAACATAACCACTCTTTTGGACAGAAAATAATCCCAAATGCCTCAGGAATCTATTAAAACTGACCCCAATCCCACTTGCTCCACTTACAATCTTAAATCTTAAATATTTTTTATATAATAGAAGTTCACTGAAATTATACACAGTAGTGACAACAGGCAAGAAATACAGTGCTCTCATCTGAAATAAGTGCCAGTTCAACATAATTCAATGAAAACAACACAGCTTTCCATGCCTTTAAACCCTGCACATGTATTATGAATCTTTAAGGTACCATCAATTAATCTTATAAATTATTGAGTATATTAGAAACCAGTAATTGACTCAATGTTGAGATACTGGTAATCATTTTTCAGCAAGGGTCCTGTGTGCCAGAAGTGGCAGAGATGCCTGCAGTGCACACAAGCAACACGACTACTCACACAGAAAGAGGCAGTGAGCAATTGGTTATGCAGTGTAAAGGCACGCAAAGGTTATGGCAACTTAGCCCTGCAAGGTGGCAAATGAAGAGCAAGAGAAGTGCAAGTGCAGCTCTGTGAGGAGCAGATGCAGCAGAGGCGGTGGCAGAAGGAGCTTCCCTGCACCAGGGCGTCTCTCTAACGCAGGGCGAGGGTAACTCTGGCAGCTGACACGTCAGCTTGCAGATCGACCGAGCTGCAGGCTTTCCGCTGGCTCTACTGACACTAGAGAAGCTGCTTGGGCTCCAAACCCATTTAAATGCTGGTCAGTCAACTTGATGCCATCTCGACTGCTATGCTAGCAGCTTCTCCCTAAGGCAGGGGCTGGAAATGAGACCAAAGCTCGTTTCCTGGACGTCATCAAACAGCTATCTTACTAGAGCAACGATTGCTCATTACCCGCCTTAGCCCAGCTCTCCAGCGCTGGAAAGATTCAGCTGCCCCAGTCAGTCTTTTGTGCCGCCTTCCTCACAGTGACTGGAGATTTCTTTGTTTAGTGAGGTTGTTTTGGACATGAAAATTTATTAAGCTCATTCCTGCAGTTCATTAATATGATGGTGTATTATAAACTCAAGGGGGAATTTTAGGTAAAGACAATCTGTGAAGTAACTGAAAGGCTATACAAAGAAAAGGATTTTTCTGTATTTACTCATACAGTTCATTGCATACTCTTATGTACAATTCTATGATTTATTATTAATCATTTGAACTTCAAGCATGTGTTTATTAAGACTGACTTTTAGTTATAAAAAACCATAACAAACAGCACATCACAGAAAGAGTGAGGAAAAACAGAAAAGAAATAGTTTCACAAGGGCCTTAGATAAGGACAATGTACTATTAATATGCAAGGGATACTGAAGCTCTGAAGCACTGAAGCTCTAGTGACAGTTTTAGTGAGGGAAGGTCATTAGACTAGGATCGCTGTCCTTACTGTACCTCTGCAGATGACCCTTGACAGTCTGAAGATTCTGGTAGCTTAGAAGGAGTTGACGTTTTGCTGTTTGTCAACCATGGTTTACCATAGTTGCGTGTTAAATGATGGGGTGTCTGTGTGAAACAATGGTAAATCACAACATGAAGGACAGTAGTGGGAAACAATGGCAAACATTCAGGCTACGGGAAGATCAAATCTTACAGCAGAAAGAAGAACTACGCAGAAAGAGTTGATGTTCTGAGAAGTGGTGGTGGCAGTGCTTATTCCTTAAATGAAAAGGATTGCTCTGTCTGAGCCCCTTCCCAAATTGCCAGTTAGCTCACTTAGTACCTTAACTGTAAAGAATTTTGCTACTGCAGTGCTGCAGAGGAAGAGCAGCAGAGGAAGAACGCCGAGGCCGTTTCTGCGACCCTCCGAAACACGGCCAGACACCTGAGGTCCTTCCTCCCTGCCGGCCAGCGAAAACCCCGGCGGCGCTCGAGCCCGGAGCAGCCTGCGCCCGGTGCTCCCCCCGCGCGGCGCCGGGTGCTCCTCACCTTGGGGGTGCTGGCAGCGCCAGCCTGCGGGGCAGCTGCCTGGCCGGCCTGGCTCGAGAGCGACGTGGATCTGTTGGGAGAGCCGCCCCTGGAAGAGGGTCGGGATCTCCGGCCCCGCGGTCGGAACGCTGCCATGCTCTGGCTGGCCCCATCTGCCAGGATGAACTTTTCACGAAGCTCCACGTTTGTCCTCCCTTTAGCTGCAGCGAAGCAAAGAAAGATGTTGACTTAGTCACACACGAATTGTGCCGTAAAGCCGCTTACTGACATTTTTGCCATGCCAACTCTAACACATTTTAAGGATAAATAAAATGCCTCACTGTGCAATGCATTTATTTTGGACACAGAAGAGTTTATGTGCAGAACTTGCTTATTCTAACACTTTATGCCAGCAGGAATGAACCACTGTCAAAGGAAGTCAGCGTGATAATGGAATGCTCAACGTGCTAAATTATTGTTAATCCATCAACTATTAATACATAGACACAACCTGACGAGCAGTTTTGCTAACTCTACAGCTACTCATAATAAATAATACTTGCTTGAATGTTCCAGGAGGAATTGCTAAATACAGATTACCAGAAAGCAGCAAATACATTTATTTTAAACTATGGAATTAGGTAGTTTGGCAACATGCAATGATGAACACAAAATCAAAACTATAATGAGGTAACTGGTGATTGAGCACTCACACACACATACAAACACACATTAGATAATGTTCCAAAAGAATAGATGCAAGACTTGTTAGCAGTTAACTGGGTCAGTTTGAATGACAATTGTTTTTGAAACACTCTTCAAGCTGTCAAAAATAATTAGCTTGCAAAGCGCCAGCCCACATAGAAACAAATCAAGCTAAATGTGATGGGTGAAGCATGTTGTTAAAATATATATATTAAAAAAGTAGGAAAGAAATGAAGAGAAAGGAGGAGAAGAAGAGGAGACAAAGAGAGGGGTTTGCCAACCTATAGTAGGCTGAGTGGTAATTGAAGAGTTTGATTCCGAACGTAACATTTTTACTCCCGTGATGATGAACTAGAAAAAATGACACAGGATATGGGTCACATTTAAGAAAATCGTTAGCAGGAGAAGAAATCAAGTACAGCAGCTGCATATGCAAGAGCCTCAGAGCACCAGGCCAAAGGACAGAGCTCAGAGCAAAAGCTACCTCTAAGTGCTCCTCAATTCCCCTAAGCAAAAGGAACTAGCACTTGAATAGACTGCTGTAGTCCCACTTGGGGCGCTTATCTGCTGACATAAAGAAGTAATAGAAGCTAAAACTGCTTCACTTAGTCTTAGCACATTTTAAGCTGTCTGTCACAAGAGTTCTTTGAAATTTGCGTTATTTGAATATAGAAGGAGCTCTTGGTGAAAATGCAGATTTGCTGTGCAAAACGCTTAAGCAAAGGTGCTTAAGCTGCCATCAGTGGCTGCATTGAATCACTGCCTTCTACAGGATTGCGGATCCTACCCAGGACCATGCACCTACCCACAATGTGCAGTGTGTCTGGTTTGGGGGTTGGGGTGCCTGGTGTGCTTTGCATTCCCTCAACCCACGGTGTTGACTTACACATCTGCCCTTCCTGTGAAAAAGGAGCAAGGCCTGACAGCAAACACTATAGTGGTGCATAAAATACAAAGCCTGTTACACGGGGAAGAGGGAGGGAAGAGCTGGCAAATCAACCTCTAAAGGCCTCTTTACCTGAGGTTAGAGTAATAAGGACTTCTAATCAACTACTTGGATAGTTATTAATTACTGCAGCTGTCCATGTCAGCTCAAGTAGGACACAGAACAACAACAGCCTACCTACCTACCTGCCAACAGAGCTCAGAAAAACGTTTGGTGGATGTCAAAAATAAGCAAGTTAAACCTTCAGTGAACCTGGACATTTGACTTTCCACTACCTTGAACTTTTGAGGAACAAAAGTAAAAAGCTATAAAGGATGGCTCTGCAGGCATATGTGTCTGTACAATAGTAGCTTCTGCAGAAGCTTTGAGAGGTAAATCACAGTAAGTTTAACACTGCCAGCTAAATGGATAGGATTACCTCACTACATGATCTCAGCTCATGTCCAACACACATAGCCATTACATACAGTTTTTGCAGTTTTACCATATTTTTCCCCCCCGAGTTTGACTTGCACCTCTGCTAGCACCTTCACGATGGGTTTCCTTTCGTCTGCGCTCGTTCCTCTAGGAGTGGTGCCCGACAGAGCCCACCTGCACCCTGCAGAGGTAGGCTGTCTGCCGGAAGAAGATGCCTCATTAAGTAGCTGTCTGCTGGTAAGCAGCGCGTTTGATGCAGCTGCCCTAGGGAGCTTGGAGGCAGAGCACTCCCTGCTTCCCTGGATCAAAAAGCCTTCCTGATCAGAGCACTTTCCACTCCTGTTGCACAAGGTTCAGGACTCGGCAGCGTGGTTCTAGGGAGCATGCCGTGAAAAGTCAAGGCTACGAAGGCAGAGCCTAAGAACCTGCGTGCAGTCACTGGCCACAGGGGGTTCTATTTTTTCCGCTGCTTACTGTTTTTGATTGCCTCATTTTGATTTATAGCATTGAAACTTCTCTCCTGCTGAGAGCATTTCATCAGACATTTCTCTATGTTATTTCTGCCAAGTCATACAAGCAGCTTCCACGCCATAAACTCGGGTTGGGCTAAGCTCAATTCCTAGTTACGCCACTCTGAAACTGGAGGCACTGCGGAGAAGACACTGCAGTTATTCCAGACATACATCAGTGCAAGGGGAGAGGAGCTGAACCATGTGATTTAAAGCCTACAAAAACAGAACATTATGGGACATTTAATGAGTTGGTGTTTACAGGACTGGCATTTTGTACAATTCAGTCTCTAATTTGAGACAAAGAACAATACTACTCTTGACAGTGACTGCAGCCAAATGATTATTTGCATGTCCATTTTGACAGTCTGGTTACCTACCCCTGCAAGGATCATTCTTCACGAGGAACTCATCAAGCGCCATCCAGCCACCTCCAACACGAACCATGACTGTACTCCGCAGGATACGAACCAGCCGCAGTTGTTGAGAGTCACCAAACTGCAACAAGACAAAACAATACTCTGAGCCTCTCAGTCAGTCTTCAAAAACGAGAGAGACGTTTCAAGCTGATGGGTTGAGTCAGTGTTTAAAAGTTTATTTTTAAATTTTATTCATTAGTAAATGCTCAAAACTGAGATTTACTTAGGCTGTTTTATTATTAAAGCTGTTAAGATTATTAAAGCTGTTAAGATTTCAAATCAAATGCCACTGCATTAGTCCAAAGGAGATGCCAGGACGGCAAGAAAGAATCTCAGGTTTCATTTTGTGCTTGATTCTCACATCTCTGATGTTAGGAAGAAAGCAAAATTAGTAACACAGTCACACAATTGATTGTGATCTGCATTAGGGAAGATTAATGAAGACCCACTCGCATTATTTCATTATTAAAATCTTAATCAAACTCCCTTTTGCAACCATGTAATTTTTAATGCAGTCAGCTGAAAAGAAGGCAAGTCCTGTTTTAAATGATCACTGAGTGGGCTGGCAATTCAACTCATCACAGGAGTGTTGCACTTTTCCATCAGCTGATTCATTACTTGAGGTGTAGTGTTGATACTGTTCACTGGCCAGCTCCATGGGGAGAAGGGGACATTAGGAGAGCAAGGAGTGATCTTTAGCTCTCATAACTGTCCTCTGTGATAAGCTGCTGTCACCCCTCTAACTACGACGAGGTTCTGCAGAATTAAGACATGCTCAAAAAGCCATTTCCTACCAACTCTTGAGTTGCACGAGCCAACTCTTCCTTCTAGTCAATGACTAGACCTAAGGTGGCTTTTGCTCTTGCAGACTGTATAACAAAACTTGGATGAACCATGTCTGTTTAAATCTGGGTCAGGAAAAAGTGATCAAAATGTTGACCCCATGATCTCAGAAAGGCTAACCAGAAAGATTCAGTACTTTTTAGATGATGCCACTAAAACATTTATTTACTTGAAATCAGATTATTAGGCCATAGGCAGCACTCTGACACACAAGTGTTTGCAGAGAACTCGTTGAAACCAAGAGAGTCAAATACAGATCTGTGGAAGAACCTGTGAGCTTGGAGGAGGCTGGCCATAGCCCAGAATATCTACTTGCTCCAGTGAGGGCACTGAAATGCCTTGAAGGCAAATCACCCCAATGTGCTACCTTAAAGGAGTTGAATTGTTTGATACTGCTCAAGCCAAGGAGAAGAGTAAGATTAAAGGAGTATTACTTTTTGGAACCAAACAGAAGCAAAGCTTGCCACTGAGTAACAAAAAAAATGCTATAAATGAGAAAATTTAAATGAGCATTATCTCTAAAGGGTTTATATATATATATATATATAAATGCACTCAAAATATGCATAAAAAAGAACCATTTTACATATGTAGAACAAAGAAACCAAAAAAGGGCATCCAAATCTGTGCCATTTATTTTCATTGGCTTGTTTCAAAAGAATTTTTTTTTCTAGAAATCCTAATGATCATCTCTTTTTTCCCTTTTCTTAAGCCACCTCCCCATCCCACCTTAATTCTCTATTTAAACCCTGCCAGACAATTAGAGCAAGGCTCAGACAGCATATCCTTTAGGAGCTGTCTATGCTGGAGTTAATTCACGCAGCAGGGCTTTTGGAGAGCTGCACAGAGGCTTCTCTCGAGGCATTTTTCCTACCAGTAACTCAGATCTTAACCTAAAAACGTAACTTGTTATCTTGGAATATTCTGCTACAAAACCAGAAACTTGTAAAATAGCAGTTTTAAATTATAGTTTAAATATCCAAGATTTTTATTATGTCAATTGCTGCTGATCATTATCTGGTTCCTTTAAAAGTAATCTCCTTAATGAAAAAATGGTCAAGGAACAAGCAGGGCGGTGAGGCTCCCCGGGAAAGGTATGTTCCTGAGCACCAAAGGGGACACCGCAGCCGGGCAGAAATGAATTAGCTGAAGATGAACGGATGGTGGGAGGACTGACCACTGCAAGCTTCAAATACTACACATTAGTGAGGTTAGAGGGAGAAAAAAAATAAAGGGAGAAACTTCATAACACATTCCACTGGTTTATACCTGATTTCCCAGGAAGAACTGATAAGAAATGAAAAATGGAAGAAAGACACAATTAGTTTACAGGAAATTCTCTACAAGATTCTAAACACATGCAAACAAACAAATTAGACATTCTAAATAAGGTATCTAGTTCAGAGATGAGCAGGTAGCTAGCTCTCCAGAGACTGAATACTGAAGACTTCTCGAGGCCTTTGTTTCCTTCCCATGGCTGTTTGGTCTTTTGTAATCATCTAAGAGTATTTAATAAGCTCTTGTAGCTAAAAACACATATCTCATCTGAAATGGTTCTGGTTATTGAGTCTAGGGATAGCAAATACTTCTCTACAATGTGATACACATATTTTTTTTTCTGTCATCTAAATTGTTCTGCAGATCTAACACATTGCTTGTCCTTCTACAGATGAAGAAAGAGTGTGCTCCAATAAAATGACAGGTGAAAGGGGAGTAAAAGTGATAGAATATACTTCAGCCACACATTTTTGAAGTTAACATAATACCATAGATCAGTTCTTATCATACTAAAAAAGAAAAAAACAGGTACAGTTTAAACACTTTAGATATTTAGACAATAAGTTTGGATTTGCAGGACCTCTTTTATTTATGTATATATGCAGTTGGCTTTTGAAAATTCCCAATCATTGAAAATAGCTTCTGTAGTTTCAGTAAAAATTAATAAATGCAGCAGCACTTATCTACAGGATTAGCCTGTATATTCTAATAAGAATAATTCATATAAAACTGAGACAGACTGAAAGAAAAATGTCATACAAAATTTCTGTAAATTGATATAACCTAATTTCTTGCATAGTCATGTCATATGGAGAATCTTTAAGCTGAAAGAGCAAGGAAAGTCATTAGTAAGACTTACCCTGTACTTGTTATCCCCAATCTGTTCCACTTGAAATCGCTTTGCACATTTACATTTGGCTACCTGCCTTGTAACCTTAAAAAGCAAACAAAAAAAATCAGAATTGGATAATTACTTTACTGCTAATACCATGTTTTGAAAAAAAAACTTATATGACTGGAAAACTGCAAATTACATTGACAGGAAAATCCCATTACATATTAAACACTGTGACTACAGTAGAATAGGATTTGCTATCCATGCAAGCAGAAAGGGTACCTCGTCTTCAATTTTGTCGGCATCCGTGAGAGGCTTGTAGGCATCCTTGTTTGGATGAAGAGCTGCTACAAATTCATAATAGTCAATATATCCATCACCATCTCTATCAAAAATGTCCGCAACAGCACTCATTTCCAGCCGGCTTGTTGGGAATTCTGTAAGATAAAAGACAACACCAGAAGGTTAATTTTTTTGGCTTTTCAATCCCATTACAATTATTGACTTTATCACAGATCTTTTTATGGCTTTGAGAAACTAGGTGGAAGATAATGTTTATCAAAATGCCTACAAAATTCAAAGGACTAAAATCATCTTTCTTAAAAAAATGAGCTGTTGTATAAAACTGAGTGTCCTAGTGCGGTCTGAGGAGCGATGCACAAGAGAGGGCACAGATGAAACTGTAAGATAGAATTTTTTTATAGTATTCCTGACTTCCAAAGATCATAAAATACCAGACATGAGAAGACAAATTGTTAATGAAGAAAGGCCATGCAAGAATTTAACGTTAATTAAATTTAGAAAGCAAGGCCTGCGCAGTTGAGGAACATGGGCCGTTTTCGTGAAACCTTCCTTTAGATCAAGCTCATCAGCAGTGGAATATTAACATACAGAAGGATGCTTTATGAAATGGTCGAGGAAAATATCAGGATGGTTAATAGGGATTAAACCATGTACAAACAAACTGATCTTAGACCTAAAAAGAGTTTCTAGACTCCAGAAACAATTTAAAGTAAAATAACTGTCATCTCAAAATCATAATCAGTGACTCGGAAGGAGAAATCTGTGCGTAACACAATGGCCCACGTAGTACACACTAAAAGAAAATAAATTATCATGAGATGTCTTGAAGTTTATCATTAATTGTAAAACTTACTTGAAGAAAGAATTCCATCGATAAATTCCTGTCTTGTTATCTTTCCATCCTGATCTTTATCAATCCTCCTAAAGAAGTCCATCACACGAGACTTCTTATGGTTCATCCATCGCATGTATTTTTTCCTCCAAATATCAAAATCAAAGTTGGCAAATTCTTTCAACTTCAAAAAAAGAGAAAGAGCTTTTTTTTTTTAAGTTGAAATGGGAAATTTTTGAAAATCAATGAAAGAGATATTATTATCTGGATTCTTTTAAACAGTTGACTGCTTAAAACATTTGTGCAGGTCCCTGAGAATCTTGCCTCAGTTATAAAAAGAATGATTTTAAAGGGAAGGTATCACAGTGTTTTAAACTAGCCATATCATAGGCTACAAAAACACAACACCAGAAGGTTTACTGCCAGTGTAATCCAGGAAATGCAGAGTTAAAAAAAAATGCAGAGTATGGGAATTATGAGGATCTTTACTGACCTCTTCAAGTCTGTCCAAAGCATCATTAAGTTTCCTCCTTCTCTCCAAGGCCAGCAGCCAGACTTGCTGCCATTTGCTGACTAACAGGTTTACCCTTGGATTCTTGGTTTCGATTTGTGTCTGGGCTGCTGATGGATAAATGCCTGGTGTTGGGGAACGCTTTCCTGTTAAAACACAATAAAAGTCTCACACAGTTCAAAGAAAACATTCTGAGGAAGGGTACTTGAACTTCCTAAAACTACTTTTTTTGTCCCAAATAATGAGCCCAAATTCTGGTATGATTCTTTCCAATAAGCCTTTGACACTGCTTGGGCAGGACTACATTGTGGTTACGCTATTTAGCTTTTGCTACTGGCAGCTACTACTGGCTGCCCCAGTGAACCTGCACAGGTTAAATAAAGTCATAAAAAACATTTTTTGAGACAGCTTTGTAAAGTAAAAATGTGATTTTAGAAGTAAATTCCAAACATGTATGGGGAAGCATATCTAAAAAATGCAACAGGTCAGTATATATAAAATACAAAAAGCAAATTCCAGACTTGAGGACTCACTTTCCATTAAACATGGCTGAACAGAAGACTTCCTAACATAATTTCCATATAACTTAACAAACATTAAAAGCAAATTTTTGTTCTTACATCTATGTGAAAAAAACGTATTTTTACTTTTGAATAATACTAGGTTGACAAACAATCAACCTGTACATATTATTAGAAGTTTATTAGCTCATCAAAGTCTACAGGCAATAAAGTGCATATGCAAGAAGTACGGACAAATTTTAAAACGTTATGTTCTGCTTTTATTTTCAGAACAAAACTGATACCAATTTAATTCCAGTAAGTGTCATGGTCATATCTTCTCTATCAGCATAATTGAAATAGAAATTTATTGTAAAAAAAAAGTTTAATGACAATGAAAAATATATGATAATTAGAAAAATCAGCAAAGAGAATTTCACCCCCTTTCACATGAGTGCTCTGTTGCTCATCATACCTTTTAGGTTATTTATATTCACAGGCAACTTTCTAGCCAGAGTAAGTGGCCTGCTCCAAAATACTTCATTACTTACTTCCTGCTCTCCCCTTATCAAGGATGGGAATATGAGATTGTACTGGAATAGGTTCAACTGCCTTTCTTTTGTAGGTCTTTGTAACTTTATCCACATCAGGTTGTTTTCTGGTCATTTCCTCCATGAAAGTCTGCAATCAAATAGAGATTATTTTAATTCACAATACACGAAAGCGAGTACAAAGATGAAAAACACATACAATGTCAAAACACCAAAGTTGCAAGATCAGCAGTGAAAAAGAAAGACTCTAACAACGTCAGCCTCACAAGAGACCACAGATAAAGTACTTTTTTCACAGGCAGAAAAATATCATCAATATAAACTCTTAGGAACACTTTAGGACCACCATGGCCTGGCTATTTAACATAGCCTAAATCTAAAAACAGTTTGCTAAACTTTTTTGCTTCCTTAACTGTGTAAGGCTTGTGTAAGGTCTGTCCTTTCTTGTACAGACCGCAGGTCAGGGAAATGAGATGGCCAAGCTCTGGTATGTGAATCGTGCCGTGCTTCTGAGCACTCACTGCGCCGGCAGCTCCCTCTGGCACTTTATAAAACAGATTTTTGCAGTACAGTCAGTATAGCCATGCTGCACACTAGTTCTAAGGCAGCACACTGTAACATATTTGCACGTGTTGTGGGGTTTTGATCATTATTAGCCTTGTTCCAACAGGGAGCTCTAGGTTTGCTTTTAGAACAATGCTGCACTGGATGGATTTTTTTGTTTCTTACCTCCTCTTTGTGTTGAATAAACCACAGGCACATCACACACACCTAAAGCACACGCACAAGTACCCAGAAAGTGACGGCAGGATTAAGAGAGGACACAGTGAAGCAGATTCACCTGCAGTTATTGGAAGCTGAGATGGGAGCACCAGCTGTGGAACGCGTAGGAGACAAGTGTCGTTGAATACACCTTACCTGGTGCTCTGCTATGAGCGCTTTAACTTCCTCAATCTCCTGGGGAATATCCTCTTTATCCTTCTCAATAAGTATGGTCTCTGCCCACTGCAACCAGGATAATAGGGCTTCCAGCAATTCCTGGTTAGCAATAAGTCCAGAGAGAGCTCCTGCAAGTCTCTGCTGATGTTGTTTAGTCCATGCTAATACCTGGATAAAAGAATCAGTGCATGAATATTGGCACATCTGGAACCCTTTGAAATTTATTTTACATTGTCATACTAACTGTAAACCCACATTTTCCTCCCAGGACCTACTGACGCTTCGTTAGCAACGTGGCTAGCTTCCTAAAGGTGCTAGGTGCCAGAATTCCCAGTTCAACCACACTTGCCACAGAAATTCTCATCTAGACACCAATAAACGCTCAGAACCGGGACTTCTGGCAACTTAGTAAGGACTTGATCACGCTCTGTGTATGAGCTAATGAATGACACAGGACTCAGAGAGATGGGGAAGGAGGAGGACGCTGCCTTCCTTCTGGGCATTCCTGGGCCATCCTTTGCTGATAGTAGCATTTGTTTTTCTCTAAACTTCATACACACACAAAATGCTACATTTAGCAGCTGAGTGTGCAGCGTGTTTTCTGGGACCTCCTTGTAGCTGCTTAAATCATTCAGAAATCTCACAGATTAAGAATACATTGCACTCAATGCAATGACAGAATGATGTTTCAAGCTCGCCTTGTTATTTTTTGTTGTATTTTAAGTTTCTCCTTAGACACAGTTTTACTCAAGTGACAGGTGTCAGGCAGTATTCCCTCTAATACATACAAATGAACTTGAACTTGCTTTAGTTCCTTAAGTCCTTTAAGTTTTAAAATATATCCAGTGGAAGCATGGCATTCGCATACATCGCTGGGTATTTTAAATGTTCGTTTCTCAACAGCTGGGTCATTTCCTCTCAATATAACTACCATGTTAATGCCACCTGTGTTGCAACCAGAGACAGACTGTTTCTGTGAAGATGCCTTGAGAGAGACTGACCTCTTCGAATCTGGCTCGGATGATTGTTATCCAGTGCTTGATGGTGGTAACGGAGTCTGGGTGGCAGATAGCTAGCAAAGCTTCCCCCATGCCTGTTGCTTTACTCAGCTCTGCCTTTTTATCATCCAGTTTCTTCATAAATTCCTAGTCAGAAGTGACAATTTCAGTTAGATAGTGCCCAAAGTTAAAGAAGAAATCTGAGTAACTTCTAAGTAAATGGATAATCTGCAATTTCAAAGGCTTCTAGATCACTCAAAGCTTGGAAATTTATACTTTTAGTCATGCTCTTCACCCAGCCTTTTTACCATTTCCTTACTGCAAAGTCAGGTTGATGGCTTGTCATACAGCATGGGCAATACCTATGGCACTGCAATATTTCACTATCTCAAGCAGGTGAAGCGTGAGAGCACGGTGCTTCACCATGACAGAAGGTTAATGGATGATAACAGCATTCTGCTCACATCTAAAGATGACCTTGAAGGAAAAGTATAGGATGGTATGTTCAGTGGTGTTAAGAAGACACTTTGCAACTGTGACACTTTGTGATGGAATTGCCTGGTGGCATTTGTTCCACAGAGCTTTCTGAATCCATCTCTTGATGTTTATTAGCAACGTTCTAAATATTCACGGTTTCCTTATTAAACCAATACAACTCAAAGAAGAACCCCCACTACGTATGGGCACCGCACTCTCAAATCCAGCAATTTTCTAATTTCTCTATAAAAGCAGTTGCAAAGACGAACCATGGATGCTCTATTTGAATCCATGAGCTAGATTTTGCTTTGTTTCCTCATTTCCACCCTACAATAGATGGATCAGAATGAATCAGATCTGCTTTATTTTCCTGCTTACCCTGTGCTGCTCCATTAGTGCCCGCAGAGCCTCTTCATCATCTGGAAGGACTCCATGGAAACGAAGGGCCTGCTCAGCCTCTGCCAGCCACTCCAAGAGAACATGAACAACAGTGTGGAATTCTTCTGCCTGTTGAACACCAGAAAGGCAGGTCACTCTTGAGGGGACCAGACAGACACCCTGCGGCTTAGCCAGGAAAAGCGAGCCCAGGTGTGGCACTGGCACATGAACTTTCCATTAGAAAGTCAATGATTTACAGTACTGCATTCTCCTCATTTTAGAAACATCTTGAGCATCCCCCTCAAAACTCCAGGAAGCCTAAAAGCCTGTTCCTGCTTTTAGCCACCTGAATTACAGTGCCTGTGCAACTCAGCTGAGAACATCACGCCTCTCGGCTGACAAATCACACAGGCAGTGCTTTCATGAAGCAGCTGGAGAGATGAGACCTGTATTTTCTGCATAGCCTAGATGATATGGAATAAAATCAAAAGAAATGCAAACAAAAATTTGGGGCAGCTGGCACGTAGTATTGCTTTGCTTCTCCTCAGCTGCACGTGGTATCAGCAGTCCTCTCACCTGGCGGAGAGCCTGTTCCAGTCGTGTCTGCTTGGACACTGAGAGGGCACAAACTGTCTCCCAGCGAGTGCTCAACTCCAGCATTTGCACTTTGACCCAGGACGAGTCATCGCGGCTGCCTTCCATGAGCTCTCTGGCGGAGCGCTTCAGGGCCTGCACACTGCTCGTCCTTTTTCCCAGCTCTTTCTGGAAGGCCTAGGCACCACAAAATACATGTGGAATGCTCAATTTCATAACATAATTATACAAAGGATAACAAAAAGAAGACCTTACAAGAAGATATCAAAACATGAGTTTAGTTCAGTCCAGAATATCTCCATCTAAGTGATACAAAATGCAAAAGTTCTGCTCATTTAAATAAAAGATCTTTACCCTCTACCTTTTGCAGTTTGCACACAATGTTTTGTCATGCTGTGTTTGCAAATGTCTTGTTTGGAAGAAGTTTGGAGCTTGTAATAGTAAAAAAAAAAAAAAAAAAAAAAGTTCATGCAGTTCTCATCAAGCTACTCTTCCTTAAAAAAAAAAAAAAAAGAAAATAATATAGTACTAAAATGGCAGGCACGTCCTGAGAACAACTATCTCAATGCAATGTATGGGAAATCTATCCTCCTAACCACACTGGCTTGAAATTCTTGTCAAAGCAATTCATCTGACATTGCAATAAATGTGCAAGATTGCCCCAGCAAGCAAAGATCACATAAAATGCTAACTATCAAGGAGAAAGGTAAATATGGTAAGAACAGAATTAAAACTCCATCTGGAGGTCTGACTGGTAGGGCTGCAAATCTTGCCACATACTGCTTTATTTTCATGAGAGTACATTGACACACAGAACAAGCCCCAGTTACATAAAGGATCCTTTTAAAACTTATGTTGTATATTACACATTGTGTATTGTATACAGAGTATACTGTAATTGTCAATATGCAATATTACAATCTACTGTGTCAGTATGACCTAACCGGGGGATACAACAGGATTTCAGAAGCAGTTCCAGCACATTTCGGGCTCTTTTCAGAGAACACCTGAGCTTTGGTTGGTTGGAGGTTTTTGGTTGTTATTTTTTCCTTGATGGACAAAAGCTCCTCCTCCCTGAACAACCTTTGAACACCCAAAGACATTGATGGGTGAATCCTGACTGACCCTTCATCTCCTAACCTTGCCAAGTGCCAGAGCTCGGGTTCATATAAATATTCATAAACTTGCAGTTGTGATTGATATGATATTCATAATGCACAGGAAGGCTGAATTATAGGGAATATCTCAAAGCTAACTGATGCCAATAGGTTATTAACTTCTTACTTCAAGAAACATTCTATGTTTCTAAAATTACAGAATAGCCAAATAAAGACAGTATTAAAACATGACACTTACTAGCAGTTCAGTAATTAAAAAGGATGGGTACTTTTAAAATTACCTTATGATTGTCAATCAGATTCATCACTAAATCGATGTCACCGTGTACTGGCTGATCTTCTGCTAGTTGTGGCTCAATTCTGTAGAGCCAGTCAATGAGAGCTTGCAAAGCATCAGTAAACTGACCTGAGAACAACAGGGCTTCCTCCAGTTTATTTTGCCTGGGAAAAGAAAGAAAAAAAAAAAAAGTGAAGTTAAGATCACTTACAGGTGTTAAGGCAACCTTTTCAACATAAGGTGGCAACAACTAAGAGCTGTTAACGGGATCCATGGTTCCACAGGGGATGTACAAAATGCTTTTCCAAGCTATGAACATGTACACATTTTTCTGTCTCTGGAAAAGGCAATATCCGTCTCCCTTCCCTGGGCTACCCCCAAATACATTGGCTCGTGAGTGAAAGGAACAGGACAGACCACGCAAGTGTGGTAGAAAGAAGCTAATACCAAGCAGGCTGCTAGGGCTTTATCCACTCTCTTAGCACACACCAGTGCAAATCAGGTTCCCAAACAGATGAGGGATGCTCCTCTGGCTCTTCTCAATCCTCTTCCATAGCACAAGGAAAGCAGGGAGGATGCATTTCTAGTATTTTACTGTTTTGGCACTGAATTATCAAACAAGATACCATTTCTCGTTTTACTCATACACCACAGAAACCAAAGCAGAAGCCCAAAGAATTGTCATAACCCTCCTTACCTGCCAAAATAATATATAAATTGGCTTTTCATTTACCTTTCTACTGATTTTCCACAAATTGTATCCCATTTATCTCTTAATTCACTCAGCATATCATCTAGTTTCAAATTGTCATCAGCCAAAGTGGTCTTCTCTTTCAAGGAGCGTCCAGTCCTATTTGTGGTATCATACACAGAATGTTTGGCACCTAGGGATTTCTGGAATTCCTGCATGGAAGAAAAAGAAAACACTCATCTAGCATTAACTGCCTTCAGCCTGTAGTTGATTAATCTTTGCCATATTATTTACAGTGTCAATTGTGGTTGCATGAAAATTTTACCTACTTCATTTTACTACTTAGTGCAATGTTTCTAGTCTGCTAGTACCACGGTGAAGGTGAAAGTCATATAAAGAAGTGGCTTGAGATTTTAGCAGAGCCCAGGTCTTTTGTCCCTCTCTGTAAAAGCAGCTCTACACCTACTGGAAGAATTCCTGGAAATACCCTCCTTCAACGACAGTGGTGATTCTTGTCCTGACACAATATTCCTGAAGTTCAGTTTGCTGAGAAAGACAAATGTGCTCCTTGGGAAGCATGAACATGAAGCATGAGGGGTCTTCATGCTATATCTCCTTAGACTAAGATTTCAAGCTAGGATAGAGTGTCCCAAAGGCTGACCCTGCTTCAGCTCAGCATGGTCCACTTTGAGTCATGAGCACTGAATCCTCACTAGATTAAAGCATATCATAACCAGGAAGAATTGTATGCCAAAAGCACGTGGATTGAGGCACAGGAGGAAGTCAGGGGGGATCCCAATAATGTAGTTCAGGTTGGAACCAAGTTATTAGGATAGAGAAACACTTGAAGATGACGGTGATGCCATAGCCACAGTTGCCTGGCAGCTCTGATGGGAAAATCTGTGTAGAGTTTCTGGTAATTTTTCACAAGGGAACACCCAGAAACACACCCCATCTGAGACCTCGGAGAAGTTAACAGGATGGCACGGCAAGCCATTATATATGTGAATGAACAGTGCCAAAAGATAAAAGCAGCCTCCTATGTAGAAATGTCTAATTCTTAAATTGTGCCTTCTTTTGTGCCTTCATTATTAGTGGGATTATTAGTGGGAAACTGGTAAAAAAAAAAAAAAAGGGAAAAAAGAAAAAAGAAAAAAAGAAAAAACGCCACAAGTTTGCTTTACGATTCTCAGTTGTACAAGAGTCAAATACTCTTACCTGACACAAAGGATAGCAGGCCAAAGAGGTTCTGTTGAGAGGAAGGGAATGAAGGGTGTGTGAAGCGGGAGGAGGCAAGGATAGGGATAAGCCATGGGAAGTGTGGGCTGACTTTACCGAGAATAATGTGCATGTTTGTGTCATGCTCCTCCTATTTGACAGGTCTTATTAACTACCTAGAGCTACACACTCACTGTTACTTGATTTGCACAAAAAGCAAAAAGAAAGGGCAGTCAGAGAAGGATCCCTCAGTTAGGACCGATAAGGAGGAGCACGGAGGGTTTTAGTTAATGCATTCTTTGAGAGCTGGTCTGCACACATCATACCAAATCTACGTGCCTTTAATTTCAAAGAGGTGTGACTGAGAGCAGATTGTGGTTTAAGACATTGCAGCTGCCAAGAGTAGATAGGTAAAGGGAATGAAACCTCAATAATTAACTATATGCCTCCTTGCTAAAGTAGACAGGAACATACAGATAGTGAGGTGCACATAAATCTATCATAAAGAACACTCAGTGTTAGCAGAGGAGTGGACTGTGTGATCTAGTAGGGGGTTTTCCATACCTAACTTCTACAAATGGGGAAAAAAATGCCAATACACAGACCACGCGTAACCCCCCAAAATTCCTGGCAACCCACTAGATGTGAGAGGGAGAAAGCACATTGGCTTTCAGCTCCTTTTTTCTTTTTTTTTTTTCTTTTTTTTTCTTTTCTCTTGTTTTTTTGGCAGCAACAACCTGGCAAAGAGTGAGCGCAAATTATTGCTTACAGCACGCACAGAGAACACACGCATTCAGTTCAGATATCAAAGTCATTAACTGAATAGAGCAAGGAAACCTTCAAGGCTGGACAGAAAAGGCAAAGACAGACACAGGGAGTAAACATGGGAGTGGAAGGAAGAGACTGAAAGCACAAGGAAGGACACTGCAGTGCTGGGAGGTTCAACAGCTCGTTAAAAAACAATTGCGTTCCATTTCTTGGAGAGGGTGGTTTGAAGTTTAAAGTCACAAAGCCCACAGAACTCCCTCCTCCGTCTACATTCACCTTCTTCCTCCAAATCACCAGCTTTAATCTCAATGCCCCCGGTGCCACATACCATCCTGTTCCTTACAATAAATGAGATTCAAGCAACTTGAGTAGCTACTGCCCGCTGGCATTTTGTAGGAAAAGAAACTGCAGAAGAGACTTCATTCACAGAAATGAGTAGTCTGCCAAATAGTGTGAGGAGGTCTGGACTCATAGAAGGTGCTGTTGCAGGCAGAAAGAACAAGTGGGACATGAAGCCTAAATTTAATGAGAGGAGAAGTAAGGACTGAGAGACAGGAAGAACCCGCAAGCCAAGGCAGAGTGTGTTGATTGTATTCACGGGGGGTTTGCATTCTTATATGAAGAAAGGGGAAGAGTGGAAGTATTAGAAAAGGGCTACGATTAGAGCAGACAAGAAAGACGATCTGAACAGAAGGATTTTTTTTCCTAACTTCTCAGAGCTGACTTTGGACTTTGGCAACAACAGCAATCCCAGAACAAGCTGAAACTGCAGAGTTAGCGTAACAGAATGTTCATGCAGGCTTTATCTAACAATTTTAACAGCAAACATAGGTAACACAATTTTTACTTGACCAATTTTCCCATATTAAAAGAGAACATTCCCCGGTTTGATAAACAATCTTAAATCCTCACACAAACTGTGAAATGATAAATTATACAAGTACATTGATACAGTAAACAATCCTTAAGATACAAGCCAAAGACTTGTAAGTCATCAGAATATACATGAAAAAGGAAATAGAAAGAGTTGCTAACTTGGTGAATACAGTTCAGAATGAAAAAAAATAGGACTGAAAGGTGACAAGGAGAATAAAATAGAGAAGAAGTAATTATATGACAAAATGCAGAAGAATGAATGATATTTCACTACTCTGTCTCTGAGGAAACTGCTCCAAGATGAATTTTTAGAAATAGCCTATTTTTGAAGCGTCTACTTGATCCACTTGATCCTTAGCAGTACGTTCATGGCACTTTACAAAAATAAAAACAAAGTAAGGGCTAAGCTTTTGGTTTTGCTCTGTGTCTCATGGCACTGCAGAGCTTCCTTCTCTTTCAAAATAGCATTATTTGCTTGGAAAGCCAGGCTAATCCAGAAGTTTCTCCTTTTTGCCCATAGTAGTTGGGTAGTAGAACTTTTTCCAGTTGCACTAACTTTACCACTGGCAACACAGCACCAGTTGGTATGATCCTTTCCACTATAGTGAGGCAGTAAGCCTACCTGGTACAAAGGTGACAGGCTTGCCTGCCATCTCACTGGGCATCTTGCATTTTACCAGCCATCACTCACCTTATGCTGCACAAGCTGTAGCTTTATTTTGTCAGGGTCGTTTGCAATTTCGAGCTCTGAGTCCAATGACTTCTCTGATTCTTCCAGCCATTCCATGAGTTTATGCCAGGCTTCATGGAACTGTGGGAAAGTGAGATTTGTATTGATTTAAATACATAGTGGTGTATGAAATGGTCAAAAGAATTATATATTCTTTACAGGTCAACCAAGCATTTTGCAAACTTGGAAAAGGATCAGTGAGCCTTCTGTCCTTGCTTTCTCTAAGAGACACTGGCCCAACTGACTCAACCTAGCTCTTTTCTCTCTCTCTTCTTTCACATACATGATCTGTACATGCAGGATGCAACTTTCAGAGAAATTTTGGTGACTTCTGTCAATGTGGTTGTCACTTAGACTCCTTCTTTAGTAATGGTCACTAAAAACCTCAAGAATAGACCTGAGCTATTGCCTACATGAGACAACAGCACTAAACATTCCTCTCCTGTGTTCTGCATTCTGTTGTTTAACTCCTCAGTAAGGGGAACATGAATCTAAGGAAAAAATGAAAGCTGTTCCCTGTTGACGAAAACCGTGTGAGGAAAACCTCCTCATTTTGTTTTAAGGAAATAAACAGAGAGATCTTTCTGCACAGAACATTATTAAACTAACATTTACTATTAACTAACATATTAGATCGGGAAGCAATGAGTATTAGGGCACAGCGCAAACCTAAGGAGAAAACGCTAAGCAATACTCGCACAAAACAGGGAAAAGGGGTTCATCACACTCCTTAAAATATAAGGAGTTAATTGTGCGACTTCTTTTTGAAGACAGATGGCCCTAATATACATCTGGAAGCCATACTGCAATTTTCAGACTATCCTGCACTCTAGACAGAAGTCGCTACTCGGGTTGAAAATGAAGCTTTTACCTTCCAAATGAAGTGCTCTGTGATTGAATCACAGAAATTGCTCCACCAATTCAACAAAATCTCTTACACTAAACCCAGACTTGCTTGAAAGTGCTTTAAAGTCCCATATACCTCCAGGGCCTGCATTTAATTACAGCTAAGTTCAAAGAGTTGCACAACAGCCGCCACATTACCTGTTTGGCTCTTTTTCTTGCTTCATCCAAAGCTCTTCCTCTTTCAGCTAAGTGTTGAACTACTTTCTCCCATCTACTCTGAACACTAATAAGCAGATTCTTAATAAGGACAACATCTTGTTTCTGGCTGAAATACTTCAAATGGCTTCCAGTTTTGTCCAGCTCTAGCATCTGATCCCGATGAGAATTCACTTCTGTGGCAAAAGCCTTGGGGGGGGCGGAGAAAAGAAAAGAAAAAAATACTCTCAATACTATGTTGCTCATGCACTGGGTAGCACCGAGAAACAGTCCGATAAAGGATGATGCAGTAGGAAAGACCATAAAATACAATTTTAAAACAAATTAAACATTTCTCTTGAGTGCCAGCATTACTTAAACAACGTCCAAATGAACCCTGTATCTCCAAAGAGTGGGAGAAGAACACTGCACATCTGTTTCTTTACATACCTTGTGTTCATCAATTTGAAACAAGACAGTATCCAAGATAAGACTTGGCCGAGAAGCGGCAGTTAGAGTTTGCTCAGCCTGCGTAAGCCAGTTGATGAAGTCTTGAAGTGAATTGTGGAACTCCATTGCTAAACTGAGCGCATTTTCCAGTTTGGTCTGTAAAATAGGCCATACTTTGCATCAGTTGATGTTTTATAGGTGCTTCCGCCAACCGAACCATTTCTACTTAGCATTTTGGAGGAGTTTTTTTTTTAATATTTTTCTGTCTCAAAGTTCCTGCCTCAAAGTTTTACTTTTTAAACTAACAGCCCACATATGAGTATATCGAAGGACATAGATACAAAAGAAACAGCAAAATGAGGTAAATAAGTAGAAAATCCAACATCTACTACCAGGTTTCCAGTTTTCCCCAATCAAACATTTTATATTGCACTCCTTATTTGTAATGGAACATGTGGCTTTACCAATTTCAAGGCAAAACCAGTAGCAGCTCACAAAGCTAAGGCAGCAGTGCACCTGGGGGGACTTGGAGATACCATCTAATTTATTCTCTTGCACTAAGGAAAAAAAAAAACAAGTTTGCCTGCACATATCTTCTGAATAATGCCCAATCATCATTTTTGTTGCTTGTATCAACACCATGTTTCAGATACAGCTTTTTGTTTTGTTTTGTTTTTGTTTTTGTTTTTGTGTTGTTGTTGTTGTTGTTGTTGTTTTATTTGAAGGTGGTCAGAGATTTTCATACAACCACATTGTAATGCTTTTGCTGTCTAACAATGAATAATATCAACAGTTCCTCTGTTTGTAGCTATTGGTATTATTCATTGTTAGACAGAAGGAGAACAAATGGACTATGCTTCATAAAGAAATGAAAGCAAAACAAAATTAATAATACCGAAACTCATGTTGCACATCGCTGATATGGTCCTACTGAGCTATGTTAAATCAGAAGGTAGTTACTTCAAGTAGGTGACAGAAGGCCAAATGTTTTGAAATCTAAGAAGTGAATAAAAGCTAGGAAAACGAAAGCAGCAATTCTGTGTTGAGAAAGAAATAAAACTGAAAGATCAAATAAGTTTATTCATTTTCTCATGCCTATGAACACTAAAATTAAAAAAAAAAAACAACTCACAAAAGCCCTCATTCTAGAAAATGAATATGTGACAGCATTTGTTAACATATTTCTATGAAACAAATTTCTTTTTCACTCCCAATTAGGGTAAATCAACTTCTTGAATCCCATTGTTTTCTTAGCACTTGCTAAACATTTCAAAGAATTTCGCATAACTGAAAGATCTGAAAGATAAAGCAAGTTTGTATGTATAAAAGGACTAGACAATAACATGCTAAAATACATGATTCACACTTCTACTTTTAAGATCACGTACTTTTCTTTCGCTGAGCTTTGTTTGTACCGATTCCCATTTTTCTTTTAAGTTATTTATGTCCTGCTCAACACTCGTTCTAGCAGATTTTGGGCATTTTCCAAGCATCTGCCGGCCTTTCTCTATTAGACACTTATATGCCTCTTCTTTGTCTCCAAAAGCAGCACAAAGTTCCTAAATTAAAAAAATAAAATAAAAGTCAGGTCGAAATTCCATACTCTTTATCACAGTACCTACTCTTTCCCCAACACTTTGTGGGTACAATTAAGACAGGAATCCCATGTAATTCTCAAAAGGCCAAATGAGCAAAGGAAGGGCCTAGTTCTTCAGGAAATGAGGGCTTGTATTGTCTGTCAGATGTTTTCACTGAGCTCCAAAGCCTTGCAATGAAAATACTATGTGCTTATCTCACTGTGCAACATTTGCTACAATTCAGTTCAAGTCCACATGCAGCTGAGACACAAAGGGTGTCAGCATTATTCAGCAGGCTGCAAGCCCAGAGCTGTCCAACACATCGTCAGAAAGTGGTGGGACAACCTGGGAGGGCTCCTTTATCGTCTCTCGTTTAGCCCGCATCTTCCTTCGCTTGCCAGGCACCAGGACTAAAGGCTTTGCCTGTACACAGAAGATTTTAACCTATATGCTATAATGCAGCAGTAATGTATAAAAGCAGTTTTATCTGTTAACTGTTCTATAAACTATTCTTTTATTTCAACCATGTTAAATATGAGGTGGCAAGAGAACTGGAACACTCATATTTCCCTCTGACTCAAAAGGACATTTTCATAATTTAGAGCAGACCATTCAAAATGCATCATCAAAGCTGGTGCAGATGCCCAAATGAGCAACATGTTTAAGAAGATGAGGAATAATTGTCCTGTACATAGCAGGGACTTTCCCTTCTGGCTCTGAGGAAAGGAGCCTGAAGCCAACAATGTCTCTGGGGTAGAAGAGCCTGGGCACAGGCTTGTCCTTGATCCCCAGGAGGGACAAGCAGGAAGCAGGTCAGAGCAGGAGCTGAGATTTTCATAGGCCACAAAGCCTGCTTCCTTCCTTCCTTCCTTCTTGGGGACTACAAAACATTTTGTCACCTACTCTTCCTTATTTTCCCAACCTCCCAAAAAACATTTTTCTCAGGATATAAAGCTTCATCTTTCCCAGCTCAGAGGGAAATCACAGGGAAAGGGGGCCCAGATCCCACTTTCTGGGCAGCTGCCATGCCACAACTGCCCCCAGGTGCCTGGGAACCCACTGAGAGTTTGGGCAGAGTTCCCAGAGCCGTGTGTTTCAGTGCAGCACTGACCCCTTAGAGATGCCAGGCCTGGGGCTAATGCTGGAGGGAAATCACAGTCGTAATAGGCCAGGAGGAATTCAAGTCATTTGAAATTGGGATCTAAGAGAAATGAAATGCTTTCTGGTGAAAGGAAGCCTCTTTTCAATCCCTTTGCTATTGGTGTCCTGTAATTTTGTTTCATATCCTTGGTGTTCCTGGAGCTGCTTAGCTGGAAGCGCTACCCAGCCTCAAGCCCATCTGTGAACTGGTGACCACTGGGGGTTGTTCTACCCCTGTCTGTAACACAGATGTTGGACTCAAGGAGATGGTAACATATCATTTCCAATGACAAGCACAACAAACACAGAGCAAAGTTTTGTTCTTTAGCCACGCCTCACAAATTACCACATTTTGGATCATTTAATGGCAAGCTGGAAGTTTGCAAGCTCAGTCGCATTCAGCATGACACCTGGCCTCAGCTTTTCAGCTGCCCAAAAACTGAAAATTTACATAGATCTGCATGGATGTGGTGAGGTTTAACTAAACTCTAACCAAATCCTTTTTTTTTTCTTGTTTGGTTTTTCCTTAAGGTTTATACACATTAAAAGATGATGAGCCAATGTCTGTAGTTATGTATGTGACAGCCCACAGTACAGTAACAACTTGGTACAAGGTGCAGTTAGGAAGTTTTTCCACCTAAAGAGTAGATGTTATCCGGAAGACATTCACACTGACTGTGGTATGAAACTCAGTTTAAACACTCTTTAATCAATATGTAAAGGTCATAAAACTAGCAAATGACTTACTGATAGACACTCTAAAGGCATGAACTAAAGCAAAGCCTGAAACTTCCCAGGGGAAAATTGTTCTGTCTTGATCTCATTCGAAAAACATGACATAAAATGGAATGAGCTCCACTGACTCTCCCTTTATTTTTAACTCCCTTCATCTGAAAAAAAGTTCTTTTCTTAAGACAAGGTGAAAAGGTTATCAAGGGGTAGGGGCTTTCAAAACAGCAAGTTCTATTTGTATTTCTATTGTTTTTTTTCCATCTTTTTTACATAACTATTTTTAAAATTGCAAGAAAGAAAGAACTCTTTGTCCAAAAAAGTAAGGTTCTCTGCTTTTTACTCTCAAAGAGAATGTTACTGGTAACTTTTGAAATAAACACAACCTACCCCTGCACTTTTGGGTAAAAGCCTTCAGCGTCATTCCAAAATAAGATTACAAATCTATGACAACGGGCTGTTCTAATGGAAACTGTGTCAGGCAAGCCAGAACTCAAGGACAGTTCAGTAAATATGGTTCTCGCATCTGAGCCAGGGGTCAGGAGTTCAGATCACTGGACCTGGGCTTGTATCCAGTCCTAACAGCACAGCATGGTTGTATATAAATGGAGCACTATGGACTGCTTTCCTTTGAGGTAAGATAGGAAATCAGTGGGTTTGGTCAAGCGCAATGGTTCTCTGCGGGGGGAAAAAAATCCATAGCATTTTTCTTAAAGAAGGGAATAACTGAGGCAGCCTGACCAGCTTTCCATTTCTAATTAAATAACACTCACTGTATGACCCAGGAGCCCTCTAACATCTCTGTTGATTAGAAAATCAGCTTTGGTTAAAGAACAGAGAGAATCAGTTCCTTCATTTCAGGATCTTCTCCAAGTGACTGTGGATCATTTTTAGGCTAATCTTTGTACCTCAGAAAAAGCAGAAATGTAGTTACGGGGATAGAGGGGAGAAGAACATTAATCACTCTGAAGAAACTGTAAACATTTGATCTTTTTCTTTCTGTGAACGAGGATGCAAAAACATCTTTTATTTCTGTCTCGGTCTTAACGGCAGTTTAGCTTTGGTCCTCTCCCAGACTATTCCTTTTGCAACACTGCAAATAACAGTTTCTGGTTTGAAGGCCAGTAAAATGTTTTAAGATACTGCACAGGCATTGTGAGTATATAGAGCATGCTCTGTATTTACCATAAACACTCATGGAGGATACTTAGCCCTGAAATGCAATTTGCAGGGTGTTCTAACACTGATACTTACCATATGGGCATTGAGCTGCTCCCTTGCTGTTTCTGGTAAACCTCCAACAGGTCTTGATGCCAACAGCGGACGTTCAGTGTCTGTCAGCCAATGCTGCATATCTTCAACCTCACCATGGAAACCTTGGGCCTAAATCACATTGTAGCATTTTAGAGCCTGCTTAAATGTTTTCCATTCTAATATTAACTCAGGCTGAAGCGTACTGCCAACAGATTCTATCAGGTATTTGCAATAATCAACAGAAATTCCAAAACAAAATTTAAACTTGTTGCATGCAATACAAAAGATAAAAACAACAATGACAACAAAAATGGAACTCATGAAAGAAGGCTAAATGAGCCTTCTCATTGTGAGATCAATGTTTTCACCAAATAATGTATCTATACAGAACTTCCAGTCTTCTAAAATGCCAAAATCTGAAGTCTTGGTTCAGCACTATCAAAGACAGTGGCCAGCTGTGAAAGATGCAGCCAGATCAAAACCTTCTCTAAATTCATGGGTGTTCTGCATTTTGCTTTTGATTTAGGTCAACTTCTAATACACACATCTAGGGATTTCATGCTAAAAGGCCCTTTGTCTGAGTTATCTCTTTATTTGCCCATTTCCTTTTCACCTGGATCAAGGCCTTGTCCAGATGCTGTTTCCTCCGTTCTGTTTTCTTCAGCACGTTTTGCCAGCGCTGATCCAGAAGTTTCAACTTGTGCCGTAGTTTACCTGCTTTTTCCACAGCGTTTGATTCAATCAAGTCCTTTCCTGCTTTCGTAACAGCTTCCACCGTGGACTGATGGGCTAAGACATCGTTCTGTAGCACCTACAGTTGGGATACAACATTTACGGCCACGTTCGTAACTACATTAACTTGAGCTACTGTTTAAAATTTGCACTGCTATTAGCAATTAATGCTGCATTAATTAATCTCACTTCAAACAAAAGCACTAACACCCAATAGGATATATTTCACTTTTATATCTAGTAAAAGCAATATATTCTTTCCCAATAATGATGCACAATTGTGAAAGGTTTCTAGTACTGCTAGAGAAGAACCATGTCTGAGATATCTACTATAACTTCACTCAACTTAACTACATACTTTTCTTTCATAACACTTTTATTTAGAGAGTAGGGTGTGCAAACAGTGTTCCATACAGTATTGCTCATTACTCACGGAGAAGTAGGGTAAAAGGACTGCAAAGCTAACACCATAAAATCTCCTCGCAGCTGGTTAAAAACTCATTCCCATGAACCACAAAAGAACCGTAATGAGCAATAAGCACTAGGATGCTAGCATATGGAAAAGAAAACATAAACTTATCTCCAAAGGGGCTTTTAAATAAAATAGCGTTTGACTAAATATGGAGTTACAGGTAGTCCTCATATGCAGAAAATGCATCACATTTCTATTATTTCTTCTAGCCTAAGCACTAAAGATCTTAGTTATTTTCCTCTCCCAATTGAAAAAGTCATTCACAGAAACAGATGCATTTTCTTCCTTCCTTCCTGCTGAGGCTCCCTGAAAAAAAAGTTTATTCTTTCTGAAATTTTTGAAGAGATGGATGTTTTTCCAGGCTACCAGAGGAAGTGCCACTGTGTGAACTTTCTAACCTATACACTCTGTTTTGTGAAAAGGAAATAGACTGGTTCGTGTGTTTGCTGAACTCCTTCAGCACCCTAGGTGGGAGAAGTAATCAGCCGTGTCTAGACGTTCTTCAGTAGTAAAACACTTGTGTTCACCGAGACCATAAGGGTGCCACAGAGTGGTGCTGGGTTGGTGATTTTGTTTCTAAAGGCAGGTTTCTAACAGTAGGCACAAAGGGCAAGTACATATTTTAATCTGCTCAAGTTCCTGCTGAATACACAGGAGGTCCCAAAGCTACAGAGAAGCTGTAAAACTGCATTAACACAGACAACATAATGTGTAGGTATTTTTATGCTGTCAATCTATTCTCTCTAAATCCAAGAGGAACTCTGAACAAGGATATTTTTTTCACATGATATACAAGATGAAATTTAAATGGCGGATTTAAAGGAAAGGAGAAGAATTATGAGGCTAGTTGGAAATCTTCAGCGCTAAAAAGAAGCCACCTCATCATCAACAGCCACACAAACAGGTAGACAAGAAGTCTCCCTCTTGGAAGATACCCTTCAAAATAAAGGAGAAGCTCTCTTCTTCCATGGACTCCAAAGGCACACTAGTTATTAAAAGTAATTACAAAACCTACATTGTAATTTAGAAAGACATAAAGATGAAGGCAGGGTTACCCCTATAGCTTGCTGAGAATTTGAGAGCAGCACCTCTTTTTAGTTGGTCATGACTGAGGCACAGTTTGGCCAGTTTTCATAGCAAACTGCTTTTCCTCTGAGAAGCAATTTGAGAAACAAGAAGCCCAGCTGTTTAAATGTTTAAGTGCATTCTGCAAGCCCTGGCCCAAGCAGAACTAACCAGGGAGTTTATGGCTTCAGGGAGAATAGCAGCTACGATGACTTTAGAGCTTCCTGGGTCAAACGAATGTGAAGACCAGTGAGCTGCTCTTTTTCAATAAAGGCTATGCCAGTTGCTTGGTACATGCAAGGAAGGAGGAAATACAGAGGAGCAAGAGGAAAGATATTCACTTCCAACTGTGCATTTCAGCCATAATCTGCACCTTGAAATTCTCCACAGAGAATTATATATCAAGTATCCAGTTTTATAACAACACTCATCAGTAAGATAAACATCAAAAAATGTTTCAGTTAATATTCAGTATAATTACATACATGATGTTTGGCAAGTTCGATTTCAATAGCCTTGGGGTCTCCACCCGCAGGTTTCTGTTCATTCAGCAACTCCTCTGCATGCGTCAGCCACGTCAGTAACTCATCCAGGGCATGCTGGAACTGCCCCAAGGCTAGCAAGGCACCCTCCAGCTTGTGCTACAGTGAAAATAAAATAAAGTTAACAACAAAATGGCTTCACAGTGCCACTGAATTGACTTAAGTTAGCACTAGTTGCTTCATTCACTGAATGAGGTTCACGAATCTGAGAGCACAAAACACAGAGAAGCAGTTACCAGAGAAACTGCCTCTGCAGTTAGAGCTGAATTAGCACTTCCATTGTAAACCAGGCTTACTTACAAACCGGCCTAAATTCCTCACCATCAGAGATCTCATAGAGTTGGCAGATTCGCTCCTCAGAAATATGGTAGTAGTTTTCATCATCTGAGGTATAATGTTAACAGAAATGCAACTTGGTGTCTGAACTCTTTAAAGCTGTTTCTTTGCAGTGAACTGAATCAGTTGAGAAAGAAATACACTTCAAAGCACAGCATCTTTAAATACCTCTGTTTTGCTTTGATAACTAGTTTGGAAACAGCATGAAATAGTTTAAGTTTTTAAGAGAACGAGGCCCGCTCAGCAGTTGATGATGATTTTGTACATATAAGTGTGTGTTTAACTGCTTAAGACTTCATAAAAAAAAAAACCACAACGTGAAATGATTTGATGTGACACTGCGGATTGAGGAAGTGACACAAAAATGCTGCCAAGGGTTTAAAATCATGAAAGAACATCTTTCCTTGAACATCTAAGCCATGAATAAAGCCCTCCCTTTCAAGTTTACTTACCTGCCTATTGATAATTTGTTCTTCTAGTTTGTCCCACAGTAGTTTGAGCTCCGAGAGAGGGTCTTGAACTGTGTGACTGTCACTTTCATTTGTTACCTTCTTCAGCAGCAGTTCTGCCTGGTGGTTCAGTCTTTCCATTTCTATCTGCTGCTGATAAGCTTCTGTCTTAAATTGCTATGATGAATAGAAAAAAATACAAGTAAATATACCACAAGTAATGACCATTTTGGATGTAGCACAGTATAGTAATGCTTACAATACTAATGCAGCATTGTCAGCTTTCATAAATGTTGGGTTTTCTTTAATACTGGTGTATAGATGTATTTCCTGGGTCATAATGCATGCAAGGCACTAATAACCCAGACAATCTCAAATCATTGAAAATATGCAATAATGTCTCACTATTCCGTCAGAAATTGCTAATTGTGAACAGAGGATGGTAAAGGCAGATGCCAAATGTACGATGACTCTCTAAAGATCTCTCTGGTTTGTAACAAAGGCTGAATAGAACTTGAGTAATTTGCAGCTCTTGTGGTTGTGATAATATAGTACTCTGGACTTCTCATAGGATTATTCTTCAAAAGATCGAAGAGCAAATTTTCTTAGGGCAAAGCACCCTCCTATAAAGGCACCTTTGGCAGCAGCCTGAATACAAGCTGCATACGTGCATTCTTATTCTGACCTTTATAAGATAAGTCATTAATATTCATATGAAGTTGCACTATAAAAATAGATTGAACAACCTGCCCACAGACAGGAAGAGAATGTACAAGCCAGGAAGAAAACCAAGGCCTTCCACTTGATCTACATGTCTCTGCTTTTATTTAAAGTATGTATAATAGCGTACCAATGCCAGGAGCATACCCAGCCACAGATCCATAGCAAAAGGTTTCTAGGTTAACCTGAGATCTAGATTTACAGCTGACTGGATCTACTGGGAAGAACATATATGACCCTTTGAGCAGTTAAATAGAACCTATAGTGACAGAAGTGAAAAGCTTTGGGGATATTTTCAAAGTGTCTCAAGAAAGCTGCAAATGTTGGGCACAAGAAAAAATGACATGACAGGTCATGACAGAAGAATTCTCTTCATAACCTTTGAAAGAGAAGAAGAGAAACTGCAAGTGTTTTTCAACTATCAGAACATATTCACAGAATAAAACACAGTCTCGCCAAAATCAATGCCATACATTTTAAAAGGAAAAGTTTGCAATGAAATATATTTTGAAATTTTCACACAAATTCTTCCTACTAAAAATTGAAAATGAAAATTGCTTTGACGCTTGAAAAATACAGAAAAATACCAAATAATACAGAAAATGTAGTCAGATAAAAAAGTATAAATGAAATATATAGCTAGTTCATACCTTAAGTTCCTCAGTTTGCTGCTTCACTGTTTCCAGATCTGTTCCAACTGGAGATATGGCTGCTAACTTGCTGACAGCAACGTCTATCCAGTCAAATATAGCCTGAAAGTCAAAATATGAAATTCCAGTGTGAGAAGAGCAGAACAGTATTCAAACCTGTTTTATGTAAAGCATCAGATTTCTTTTTGCTGCAGAGAACAACAGTGCTACCTGCTTAAAAAAAAAAAAAAAAAAAAAAAAAAAAGCTTTTTTCCAAGGAAAGCTAGGTTCTTGATGACACAGGGGTTGAAATCACAAATACACTTAAGTATGCCATGTAATAGCTACAAGAGCTGAAAGACTGAACCTTTCTTAGCTGCAATATTCTGCCTGTCCTATTCATACTGAGTAGCACTTGACTTCTCAAGTATCCTAAAAACACACACAGAACAAATTCACTATTTCACAGACTTTCAGAGCCAAGCTGAAAAATGATTCTATAGCAGAATGATGATTAAACATCATCAGCAAGCAAACTTCCACTGCAGGGCAATGTTAGCTGCACAAGGAATATGGGAGGAGGCCCATTCGGTTCTCACCAGGCAGTGAAGGACCATGACTGAGCTGGGCTGCACCTCAGGAGGATCATGCAGTTCCAATGAAGTTTCCCTCCTCCTGAGGCTGCTCTAGTAGCTGTTTTGTTCCTGAAGCAGCACAGAACAACCTCAAGGATACTCTGCTTACAGCTTAGCAGCTCCTGCTACAACCCAGGGAATTGCAGAGGGGAAGGAATCCCTCAGCTAGACCCTCTCCCTGGGCCCACTGGCGAGGCAGGAGGGCCTGGCGGAGCTGCCTGCTGCTGCCCAGCTCCCCAGGGAGAGGGGAACTACCCGCAAGGAGCTCAGCAGGAGCAGGCAGGCAGCCGGGGCGGCTGACAACCTGGGCGCTGCGCTTTGCATGGTTCTCACTGCAGGGAGCACGAGGAGGCAGTTCAACACCGTCCTCACTCGAAGGGCCAAGCTTGCACCGCGCCAGCGGTCATGGAAGACTCCCTAGAAAAATATACAGTGAGGTGCCCTGGAACACAGCCCCAATGCATTGTTACTAAGGAACGTTTTGAACTTCACAGAGTACACTAGCAACTTGTGCCAGTGACCGGTGAAACTGCAATTTTAAAATATTTAAGGAATCAAGAAAGACAACAATTTCACTCAGCCAAAGGCAAAAAAAAACAACTTCGGCAAAATTTAATGTTTTGAAATCTCTTCAAATGTTTCAATCTTCCAACCATTCATTAACAGAACACAACACATACAGTGCAAAAATGTCTTAAAAATTGCTGGGGAATTTATCTACAGATTAAAAAAATACTAATCTTCTCAAGTACTAGGATTGGATGAATTATACTACACATTTGCACAGTGGTCCTAAAATATATTACTAATACTTCTTGTTTGTTAGTTGCAAATATTAAAGTTTGTTTACTTAACTGCTAAAATATTTCAGTAAAATTAAGGTTACATGACTTGGTCCTCTGCCCAAAAAAATGGCTGAAAGTGAGTACCTAGACCAGTATCCTGTTATCTTCAAACCAAGTAAAGTACCGAGTACCAACAGAAAAGGTGAGCAGGATTACTATGCATTGTGTGGTGCTGCTACCATCCCCGCCCCCAAAACACGTCTGCTGACGGAAATACTTGCTACAGAGTGAGGTATTGCCTTTCACGTACCCAACTGCAGAACTTTTCAAAAATACAAACAGCCCTAAATGCTGCTGACTCCGGGCTGAGTTAGCGGTTTCATCCCCGCTTACCTGCAGTCCATCCTGGTACTGGACAGCAGCCTGCATTGCTTCTGCAAGCTTGTCCACTCGCTCCTTCCATGCTTTGTTTAAGACATCCCAGGCAGAATACAGCTGCAAATAAACGCAGTTTACTCCCGTGGCCAAATTGAATTTTACTGCAGTATAATTTGCGTTCACTAACTATTCACCAATCACTAACACAATAAATTAAGCACATTTCATAGTCATTCCACATTAAAACTCTTATTCTCTTCTTAGTATTTTCCTCAGAATATAGTAAAAGTTCTGGATTACAGAAGCTGTGAGCTTCACTACTGATTACTGAGTATTTTCATTAACATTGAGGTTGCAGTTAGCATGGGAAACACTGTGAGGAACTGCTGTAGAGCTGCATCATTATAATGAAGAAGCTTGAAGAGCTGAACAAGCACTGCGCACACATCCCAACAGGACTGGCTCAGTTAAGGTGTCTCACTTGGCAACAACTGGATATATCTGAAACCCTGTGCTACTTTGGCACAGTTCTATTCTATTCTATTAGTCTATTCTGCTAATTGGTGAATACTTTCACCATCCCTTACAAAAACTAAAAAAGAAAAAAACAAATAAAATTATCTATACATAGCAATCCAATCTGAGTTAAGATTTATTTAAATAAATGGCAAACTTTAACACAAAGGCTTCAGAGATACCTTACTTTTTTTTCCTCCTCTCCCCTTACTGCCCCCTTCCCCATTTTTTCCTTTACTTTCAAAATATTTGGGAGAAAATACCAATTTCAGCTGTACAAACACCTAACAGAAGAAATTCAAGCATCTCTATTTCCCATACCTCATCTATACTCTTGTTGACAATAGGTTTATCAGGCTCTCCACAAGCAGCTATAAGTTCAGAGCCAAGGTTCACAACTGCTTCTACATCTTCCTGCAGTCCATCGATTTCTTCTTTAGCAGCCTAGAAGGAGAAAAAAAAATCCAAAGCTGTTAAAACTAAATTTAGTCATTTACATACATCCTGCTTTTAAGATAGAACACTTCAGGCTTTGGCTTTTGTTTTCTTTAAAATCACCTGGACTTAAAACTGGATCTTAAGAGGTAAGCAGCCCTTGTCAATGGCAGAGGGGAACCAACTGACATCTGTCTGAATTATACCAATGGCTTATGATGTCATTTTATGAGATGACAAAATAAATAGGAAGCCTTAAATTAAATTTCTTTAATCACTTCTTTTGCAAAGATAACTTTTGTACTTTCAAATCCTTAACTATCAGTATAAATAATTAGAGGCTCAGAGCATAATATACACATCAGTATGTCTTTCATTCAGATGTTACGTATTACTCAAGGAATCTAAAACATGTACGACTACAAAAAATCCGTATAACATGCCTATTATACATATGTTTATAAGCAAATATGTAAATATAATGACAGGCATAAGTTGCATGCTCAGTGCAATTAAGCACTGATACACATCATTTGCCACAGGCTCCTCAGATAGTTATTACAGTAAATTTCTACCCAATTATCCTCCCTGGTTTCTAAAAGAATTATTCTGTGGTATTTCATAGTAATTCTGCCTTTTCCCTGCGTACTGAAAATAAAATACTTGAGGTCGAGCAAACACTTCCTACCGACCTCTGCAGCTTCTTGCTGTTGCTTGACAACAGACGGGTCGACTCCGGGTCCCTCCAGTCCCCGAATGAAGTCATGAGTGTCTTTGATAGTAGCGACAAGAGCCGTGTGATCACACCAAAACTTCTCAGCTAGTTCCATTGCATCCAGCAATTTGGCTTCTCTTTCCTCAGTCAATGTCAGGATGTCTTCCCAAGTTAAGGCCATTTGGTCCAGTTTATCTTGAACAGCTAAACAAAAAAGGAACTAGTTTACTACCTTGGCCACAAATATCTCCACAGTTCTACAACAGAAACAGTTGTATGTATGCACACATTTTAAAGCTCCGACACTAGATTGTTCCTTTCCATAATGTTAAGGGCTCTCCATAATGCTAAGGGGAAACAATCAATAAGGCCTTTAAAAATAAAACAGAGTTCACATCCAGGAGGAATTATTAAACTAGTGCCTTGCTTCAGCAGCTTCTCCAGGAGAATACAGCCCCAAGATCAGTAGTAAAAAATGCAGATAGTTATATACTGCAGCTCGCTGTATTTCAGCTACACAAAACTTCCCTCAATTTACTACCTTTAGCAGATATATCCTTATCAGCTCCTTTTGAGCGAGCAATCATTTCCTCCCCTCGCTTTTTAAGCGTCTCATACACTGGCTGAAGTTTCTCCAGATCCATTGACACATTCTTGTTTTCACTGATCTGCTCTTTAATCTTCTCAACCTCTGCTGAGATGGAAGGGGGCTGACTCAGGCGTTCCACTATGCGCTTCAGGCTCTCAAGCGTTGCATTTATTTTGTCATGGAACTGCGAGAGCAGAAAGGAGGAGCAGAACGAACAGAAAAAAAAAGAAGATTTTAAAATGCATCTCAAAGCTATCTTGGAAAAAAAGAAGTACTTAAAAATAATATTATCATCTCTAACCACATTAGAATGCCCCTTGTGGTTCTTCCACTCTTCTAAATTATGAAGATGATCTTGCAAATTGATACTTCTTCTCAGGTTTAAGAGCTATGGAGCTTTGCTTTGAAGTCTGGGTTTACTCCCATTATACTCCATCAAAAGATAATTTACATGTAGCAGCATTTATGTGCATATAGCCTTGCATAGCTAATAGACAGCTTTGTGTTGTGTTTTGGAGAGTCACAGCTTTCCAATTTCATAAGTTTATAAAGGTATTTACCTTAATATGAAATACAAGGCCAAAAAATATATACTGAGTACAATTCTCATACCATGACCAACATACTGAATCTAAACAGGGATTAAAATTTAAGATAGAAGGTCATTCAAAAAGACACTTGCTACTGCCCAGGTAGTGCTGGTTAGTGCTGTAAAAGCACATTATCTCTTGCATCTAAAAGTACCCTATAGTGTCTATTACATCCACCCACCTTTGACTCTGAGCCCAGGTGCCTACATACTCAATTACAGTTGTGTCAACATGGTTCATCCCTTGGCACAGGCCCAAAGGGAAGCTCTAATATATGCCTTTGGATCTGTACAAATTGCAACAAATGACTCAACATCATGCTGGTGTCACATTATGGAAATTAATAACTGTGGGTGAAGCCTATGATCCACCAGGATCTACCAATGCACTTGGGAAAGGTGCTAGAAAGAGCACAGCAAAGCAGAGCTACTTGATACACAACAGAGATTGAACTGAGATTCGTGCCTTGGATGATGCACTTCACATAGGCAACTTTTATGGACTTGGTCTCAATTCTACGCTTATGAGGACATTTTGTGAAGTCTAGTTTGCAGGGCTGGTTTGTGAAACGCACATGCCTGTTCAGGCATCTATCTACATTATAAGTTCCTGGGCATTTATAATGAAATGTTAATGATAAACTACTGCTAACCCTGATCAGGAACTCTCTAGTTCCACTGGTAAAAGGCTGTAACTAAAGTTGCCAAGTTCTAGATATGGATATGTGGAAGTGATATATATAGCTGATTAACACTGATATTTATAGATAAGTGAAGGATCAACTAACAACACACTACCAGGAGAAGGGGAATAAGGTAAAAATAAAACCCCCACATTTTTAGCCCAAATGTTCCCTTTTCAGCTTCAAAATAATAGCTTGAGAGAACATTTTGCAAATGCAGCAGAATCACAATATTGATCAATGTATAAAACTAGAGCCCCTTCATACTAGAATATCAATACCATCAGCAGTGATAGGAACATTCACAGACCACTTGGTTGAAAAATTTAGATAAGCCAGCAGTTAGTCTTGATATATACACGTGAGATGACAACAAAGTCGGCGTATCTTTCCATCTGAATGAATCCAACTACACTTCAAACTTAAATGGATACCTGGGCGCACTGAGAAATGGCTTCATCCAGCGCCAGCGCTCGCTTTTTGACATCTTCCTTAATTTTGTTGTAAAGGTAGTCAGCTTTCGTGTAGTTCTCTTGGATAAAGAAGCCTTCAGCTGGGCTCAACTCCAACAACTGGGGCCCCGTTTTGTTCATTTTATCCATATGGGGCTTGTGCTCCGCAATCAGCTCACGCAGTTGCTGTAACAAACCAAACAACTTATCAGTTTCTCATGCTTGCACCATTGTGCTACAGCTGTCCGCACTCCTAATACACCCAGCTGGTGAGCAATTCCAAACACACACCCTTGGTCCTAATGTACAGCACAAATAATAACAAGTACAGGCAGTGCTTGCTCTGCCAGTGACGGCTCCCTTTCCAACACTGGCGGCTCTCCAGTCGTAAAGCACCACAGTTAAAGACATATGGGAAAGGTCTAGGCAACAGACCTGCAGAGCACACGACAGGAAAGAGGCTAACTGTGTATACGCTACTGGCAAGGGGCACTCCCTGTCATTTTTAGCCCTCATAGTGACAGAAGTGGCAACAGGACTCCGGACGTAGAATCATAGAATGCTTAGGGTTGGAAGGGACCTCTAGAGATCATCTAGTCCAACCCCCCTGCATACGCAGGGTCACCTAGAGCACGTGGCACAGGACTGCATCCAAGTGGGTTTTGAAGATCTCCAGAGAAGGAGACTCCACAACCTCTCTGGGCAGCCTGTTCCAGTGCTCTGTCACCCTCACTGTTAAGAAATTTTTCCTTAAGTTCCTATGGAATTTTTGGTGTTTCAGTTTCCGGCCATTTCCTCTAGTCCTATCAGTGGCCACCACTGAAAAGAGACCATCACCGTCCTCTGCACTGCCTCCCTTGAGGTACTTATAGACACTGATTAGATCCCCTCTCAGCCTTCTCTTCTCCAGGCTGAACAGGCCCAGCTCCCTCAGCCTCTCCTCATAGGGCAGATGTTCCAGGCCCCTGATCATCCTTGTGGCCCTGCACTGGACTCTCTCCAGCAGCTCCACATCCCTCTTGTACTGTGGAGCCCAGAACTGGACACAATACTCCAGATGCGGCCTCACCAGGGCTGAGTAGAGGGGCAGGATCACCTCCCTCGACCTGCTGGAGACGCTCTTCTTAATGCACCCCAGGATCCCATTGGCCTTCTTGGCCACGAGGGCACACTGCTGCCTCATGGTCAACTTGTCATGCACCATGACACCCAGGTCTTTCTCCGCAGAGCTGCTCTCCAGAAGGTCAGTCCCCAGCCTGTACTGGTGTCTGGGGTTATTCCTCCCCAGGTGCAGAACCTTGCACTTGGCCTTGTTGAATTGCATGAGGTCTTTCATCGCCCAGTTGTCCAGTCTGTCCAGGTCCCTCTGGATGGCAGCGCAGCCCTCTGGGGTATCGGCTACTCCTCCCAGTTTCGTGTCATCAGCAAACTTGCTGAGGGAGCAGCAAGTGGAGTGAGGGAGCAGCAAGTGGGAGACAGCTGTGGAATACCTCCAGGCACATCCCCTTCATGCTCAATACTTCTCCAAGTACTTCACTTCCATTTGCTTTTACCAGCGGATGTGACAAAGGCGAAAACTTGGGAGTACCCCAATCTTTCCTGCCAGTTTCATTTGCTTCCACCGTTCATCCCTATCCTGGTGGGGCCTTCTCCCTCCCAGGGCAGTGAGACATCTATCCTACAGCAGTCGTGCAGGAGCAGGAGAGGCCAGAGCAGAGAGATGCTCTGCTCCTCCTAGCTCAGGCTTTGTTTAAATTAATGAGGGCTCAGAAGGGGCCTTGAATCAGTCCAAGTATAAATAAATCCTCTTTTATTCAGCCTGGTAGCTTGTTTAGATGCTCCAGAAGAGAAGACTGAAAGAACAGTGACCATGATTGTCCACTATCTTCTGATGACAAAAAAGCAATGAAAATACAAGGAAAACTGTCTCTACATATGTACTGAGAAAGGAATTCTACCTGTTCATGTTGCAACAGGAAAAATGAAGTTGTTTAGAAGAGGAAAGAATAAAGCCAGAAATGTTTCAAAGTTTTCAGAAAATCATTTGATGTGTTTTATTTCTGTTCACTAACAGATCACTTCACACAAGGCCAGAGAGTCCCCATTTCTAGATACAAACCTATTGTCAGTAACCCGCCCAAGGGTAAATTCCAGCTAGACTGACTGCATGTCACTAACACAGTCAGCTCTGTGCAGGTTGCAATTGCAGGCAGAATGAAGTTAGTAATCCGCAAATATATACAGATATAGAAGTGAACAGGTAAGTGAAAAGATATGTGAATACAAAAAAGTCTACTCACGTCTTTTTTTTTTTAATATAATTATAAATGATTTGGTCTTTGCCACGACCAACTACTGAGTAAACAATTCTAGTAAACCAGTATTTCAGATCATATTGCTTGCTAAAATTGCCTGACATTAATCTCATACTCAACAAACAAATCTCCAGCTAATGGCATAGCCCAGGGAAATCAGAAAACCAGAAACTCATACGAAGAATGATTAAAGGGGATGGGGAACAATTTGGGGAACAATTCTGTAAGTCAAGCAAGAATGAGGTTGGTCACGGTGACTATGGAAAGTATTTTGTAAAGCTCGTATAATATAGCTAGTCTCATCAGAAAATGCTTGTTCATGGTGGGCCTTATATACAGGTAGCCATACCTGTACATAAGGAACATATGAAACATACTTTTGGTTTTCTTCATTCCAGTTGATGAACTGTTCCTCTATGTAAGAAAGACTCCATGGAGCTCAGCTAACAAAACTGTAGCCCTTACTTAATGATTTTTAAGGTGAATATTTCTTTTAATTATTTAAAAAAATATTTTACATGACAATTTGCTAAGGGATTTGCTGGAATTGAAACATTGAATTATTGCCCCCTTACTCTTCTTGGCTCAGCAAAGTCTAATTTCTATCATACCAGCAAATCAAATACCAAATTTTCTGACATTTATAATATCAATGTATGTGCATACTTGCACACAGATGTACACATAGGCAACGTTTCACTTTTAAGACGCTCACTGCAGGTACTCCCGTTGTCCTGCTTTACCCCTTTTTGTTTCTCGCTGCAGCTTCCAGTCTCCTTCCTATCTGTTTATGAGGCTGGTGTACCCTAACACTGACACTTAAGGAAACTTTTAAACATACTTTTAAGCGATTAACTTTTGTTAAGACCAGATACTTCACTACAATCGCAAACTTTTTTTTCGTAAAGCTCTTCTACTTTTAATGGTGTTTGCTCTCTTCCCTAGACAGTCTTGTCTGCATGCAGTTTGGCAAATAGGATGATTTTTAAAATATATTTTGCATCATTAAATAACTTTTTTTTGACAGAAGTATCATGGCTCAGGTTTTAAACATTCAACTGAGTACTGCACAATTTGAAGATGACTACGTAGTTTGTGATGCATTATTTTTTTAGAAAACAGGAAAATTCTTACCCGTTGCTCTTCTTGTTGTTGCTTTAAAGTTTCATATTCAAGGGCAGGGGCAGGAAGCTGAGAGATGATCTTTTCTGTTTCAATCAACCATGGCCAAAATTCTTCGTAAGTCTCCCAAAACTGGTTAACCAGGGACTGAGCCCGTTCCAGTTGCAGGTTTCTCTCGGAGTTTATGTTAAAGAGTCTATCAAATGTCTGTAACATGTTTTCCACTTTTTCCTATGAAATAACATATAAAAAAAAATAGCAATACATAACTTTACATACTAGGTATTGGTAAGACCTCTGTTACTCTCATAGCTAAACAGACTCTGGTCTTAGCTCCATCTACAGCACCTGGATTTTAGTTTCTATAACACTTCTATAGTTCCAGGGGGTTTAAAATGGATGGGATCAATACAGCAGGAGATCTGAATTTGGCGGAGTACTTTTAAGGTAATCAAGGCCAGTTCACGTGTTCTCCCCATAATAATGTCTGATATTTACATAGGATGTTTTATTCACAGGGCACTATTTAAGCTGCAAATTGTTTGACTGCAGATCTCAGCCCTGGTTCTGTACTGAAATACTCATCTGCAGGGATACTGGGCAGAAAGTGAGTCTTCTGCAGCATTTCTGAATCAAAGCATCATGAATAGTGAAACAAAATCTGTTTGTTGAAGATGTGATGAGAGAACAGGGTGTACAGTACTGCCATTAATAATATGACAGAACTACAAGGTTTAAATATTACAAAACATCATTCTTTGGACACATGATAATAAAAATGACTATCAACTAGCTATACATATTTCCTATGGAAAGCTGCCCATGGTATCATTTTTTTGAAAATATTGTATGTGGCAATGGACATAAATCCTAGTCTTGGAAAAAAAAATAAGACATATAAACAAGCCATTGAATGTGAGGTAGAGAATCTGCTTTCGGCAGAATAAGCCAAAATCTGTTCATTTGTTATGTCTCCCATGTAAATTAAGACTAGAGATGCTATCCAAAGGACAAAATACAGTCTTACACACAGATACACAATTCTTTTAACTAATACTAATATTTAACAAAGGCTTACATTAAGTTGTTCTCCCTTACTTTAATGGCTAGTTTTTAATCAATCAAACATCCCGGCTGATTTCAATTTAAGAGCAAAATCAATGTATTCAGAGACGCTGCAGCAGAGCCCAAGTAGCAAAGCCCTAGTTTTCAAGGAGGAAAGTCATTGGCAGGGTCAAAGCAACACACAGTGCACAAACACCCAGGTTCACCATAACCTAGTGAAGGGTCTTAAATGTCAACAGGAAAAAATCACTTTTCTATGTGTGTGTATGCGTATAAATATATATATGTGTGTGTGTGAGTTTATATATATACACACACAGAAACACACATGCATGCATCCAGAGGCTTTCATAATTAATGCTTTTTCGTTAATATTTAAAATGATACACTACAAGAACGCTTCTACTTCACATACTGTCTTCAGACCCACTGCTGTAGCTGCTGTTTATAGAACTTTACCTTCACAGACTTCTTCTCTTCTTTAGTGCAGGTTTTCATAATCCCGTCCCCACGTTGAACAAGATCATCTACATATTCTTTGTGCTTCAAAATCTCCATGGTTAACGCCTTGGAACACAATAAAAACTGGTCAGTGATAAAAAACTGAGTACATGAAGCAAAGACTATTTTTGACATGCATCACGATGGATTGAAAATTAAATCACACCAGTACATTTGCAAGATGGAGAGTGTGCTGGCCAATAATTACCATGACAGTTGGAAATGCATCTCTTTTACCTTTTGAACTTGTAACTGGGCAGTGGTCTGGTCTCGCTCAAGCCTAATATCACCCAGAGACATCAGCTGCTTTATTGTGTTTTTAGCCCAGGCTATTTCGGCCTCAGTTGCTTTATCAAACTAAATAAGAGAGACATTAATTAGTTGAGCAATTCTATAGACATGAAATCAGAACAACTGCTTCAAAATTGTCTAAGACGGTTAAAAAGCATACTTTTGAATTGTAAGAAAGATAGCGGCTCCCTTTCCATATGAGGTGGTGATATAAATGACATACGGGGCCCATAATGGTTCTGAGGGATTCAATACAATCAGCTCAATTCATAAGCATGAAAAAGTAGGAGCAGAAAGACACGCAAGTATAATATATTTTTTCCAAAGCCTACACTTCTCTAACAGACATCATGAGAATATTAATGGTTTTAAGTATTTTTACTAGACTGTTTCTTTTACTAGATTGTTTATTTTCATTTTATGCAACTTTCACACATCTTTTCCATCTCCATAAACATAGTCCAATGATTATGTTTATTATTACTGCTACTGCTCAGAAAAGCCACTATGATATTAAATAATAAAAATGGAACAAAAATCACAGTTCGACTGAAGTCAGTGAAAAAGAACCTCACTTACTTCAGAGAACACAGGATTTCATTCAAAACCTAGACTGTAGATTAAATGCAAAAATGCTTTTGAGCATTTCAGTACAGCCAGTCCTTACAAGACTGAGTTTTCGTTACCATTAAGTAACGTCTTAGGTGGCTTAAAAGCTACCTTAGAGCATTTTGGATTTAGAGCATCTGTTCCTTACTAATTTGTAAAGGACAGCAAGAGAAAAGAAATACAAGAAGATTCAATTCTTCTGAAAAGTAAGAGTAAATTTAAATATATCTGGATATATATATAAAAATATATATACACACACATACATATATATATTTATGGGTACACACATACGTTGCATCACTAAATAGTTTGGACTTTAAGCCAAAACAATTTACGATACGGGAAACTCAGATGCAGGAAAAGCTCCTGAAGGAAACTATTAAGAACTACTTTTTAAAGAACTCAAACTCGAGCTGCAACTAGCTGAACATTATTAAGTCTAGGAGTTATTCTGAAGTCCATCACGATGCATTATGTATGTCAGAACCTATCGCACATCTTATTGAAAACTACACTATCTTCACAAATCACACCATGCCACTCGGTCTCCCTTCTCTTCTAGGTCTGGCGGCCTGGCCGTGTGGGGCTGTGCAACAGCTTTGCTCCTGCAAAACAGATGGATCTCGCCTGAGCCACTACATCAGTCGTGTCTTAGTGGTTAATTATGAGTCACACTAAAATAGAAGTAGTAATTTGGAGATTTCATTCTTTATGAGTCAGTCGTTATCAGTCTTATTTAAACCATTTGTTACAAGAAACAGAACACAAACATTCTTTTCCATTGGATGTCATTCCTAATTTAAAACAATACAGAAGGCAAATTTCCTCCCAAATACTGTGACTTCCTAACAGACCGGTATGTTGTGAAAAAATGAGTATTGGAACATTTGTGCCCAACACAGGCATCAGTGGTATTTAATTCTGTGTGAATTAAATTAATTAAATTTAATTCATTAATTAAATTAATGAATTAAATTAATTCTGTATGAATTAGTTCCGTATGAGAACATTTCACAACCAAAATCTTCTGAAGTCCATCTACTTGTTTCTCAAGTAAATGAGATGAACAAGATGCCAAATATGCTAAATGCACAAGGTAACTGCAGTGTGACTTCCTGATATTGGACAAAAAAATCAAGGCATGGCAGGTTTTTAGGTTCTTTTAGGTTCCGCAGCACTGAAGTCAGATCTCTCAACTCCATTTACTGAGGAAACAGGATTTCTAAGTTGTGATGGGTACATGTAATACATCAAGGAGTAAAACCCACAAAATTGGTACTCCCTGCCTCAGCAATTTTATTACCAGTATTTTATTACCATTATGCTTCATTGGTCTATTCATGAGCCCTGAACTTCCCTTGAGCCCCTGGGACATCACTGACGCTTCCACCCAGTTTAAACGGCCACACTTCACTGTGCTACTTCTTCCAACCAGGAAGGACTGCGACCTGTGAACCCTCTGTGAATGCTCTGCAAAGCCCTCTCTGGGCTGCCTTCGGTTGAAGAACAGCATGTAACCTGCCTGCCCCCTGTCTCTGCGTAGCACTCCTGGCACTAAGGCAACACACGGACCTGCAATACTGAGAAATGAAGATAAAAACATGCACAGGTGAAGTAATCCCTAGGATAACTGTGCTGGGCTGGGAGCATTTTACCCATGTAGCTCAAAAACACGACGTCACTTTGTCTATAACGTCTTCAAGCTCCTGTCCACGAAGTGAAACCACATTCTTGCCCCTTCACATACCTGACCACATTTGTCACCTTGGACGAGTTGCCACAGGATAAGCACATAAAGCACTAGCTCCCCCCATAATATCTTTTTTATTTTTGCATGTCTTTTTTTAATTATTTTTGCTAAATGCAAAGCAGCTTCTCCTTTATTGGAAATGGGTTCAGCTGCTTGGTATTTACCATGGGGCAGAGCAAACACCAGAGGTTTGCAGAGAGCTGAAGGGAGAGCTAGGGCTGGGAAGCAACGAGGCCTTGCAACACTAACCAGCACAGCAGCAGCGCTGGGACTTGCCTGCCAGGACTTGAACCTGTTCAAGGGGCGCCTAGAGATGCAACCTCTTAATCTAAGTAATTGGGAAGAGTTGGAGCAGAGCCAACATGCACTCTCCTCTCTCACCTTATTGATCACTAGAAAAAACCCCATTGTTCTTAAGGATTTGCTTAATGAAATAAGATAATATTCACGGCAAACCCCTTAAAAAGTTAAACTTTTTATCCTCGGTTATAGGCAGATCTGAGTTGCTGTCAGCCTCTTTTAGTTGGCTTTAGTCAGTGTCATACATGCTTTCTGCTCATCCCATTATAACTCTTTATGGGAACTATTAGCTGAAACAGAAGTCTCTATTGGTATTTTTATGCCTGAACTGTAGGCAGGCACCGGAAAATTGTATCTCCATATTAAATTGTAAACATAGAGCTTAAATATGGGACAATTTAGTGATGAAATGAGACTACCAAAGCATACCCTTATATATTCATCTGTTTGTGTATGCGCAGGTTTAGAAACCTTCATGTATTTGATAGCTGAATTTTTGCACCTGAAGAGGAATAGTGTTGTGGATGGGAATACAAGCAGCTGTTAGTTCAGCTCTTCAATACAGCCTGATCATGATCCAGCTCTCAGCTGTGGAAAGCAAAGAGCAGCTGGGTGATCAGCTCATGCTAAAAGGTGCAGCCACACTAGTGATTTCAATGTCTCATCCAGGAAAAGCAGGAACCTGGAAAAGCAGAAATCCAGGAACCTGGACTGAGACATTTGTCAGCAAAAAGACAAGTGCTTGCAGCAATGCACTGACTAACTGTGCTCTGCTGTCCTTGTGCTAGTCGCAAGCCACGCGCCATCCAAACAGCTCCTGTGTCGCTCAAGGAACAATGGCTGGCAGTGTCACCAAAGGACACCTTCTGCTGAGGCAGATGCTGCCAGAGGGAGCTTTCAATGCCCCAGGAAGCAGCAGAGGTTTCAGTACCTGCTGGAATCTCTGGATGGCAGCGTCAACTTCATCCTTCCTCTGAGTGATGGCGTCACTCAAGAGCCGGTAACGTTCCGTGTCCTCTGTGATCATCTTGTCGAGGCCCTCCCTGGCCCTCCACGGCACCAGCTCCAGGAAGGCACTGCCCACTTCATTGAGGGTCTCCACCAAGCCCCTGTGGCTCTCTGCCTCCTTCTTCAGTTCCTGCAAAGGGCCACTTGAAGTCAACGCGCCAGCACGCGAGCTGAGCACACGCAGCTTGCACATGTTTCTTATTCCTCCAGCTACTCTACGAGGCCAAGAGCTGAAATGTTTTCCAAGCGAGCCAAAGTGATAAATTAGAGCACTTATTTTCAGCTCAGTTACATTAGTTTTCGATATTCTAGGTTGTTTGAGGGGAAAGCAGGTGATTCCTGAAGGGAAATTTTCTGCAGTATATATCCTACACATCATCCTGACAGTCAGAAATTCTCTGGAATTTTAGAAAAACTACTAGTAATGCATCCAACAGCCACTGGAAAGAAAGCTAACACATGGGCATTACCCCCTGCAATTCCTTAAGGAACAACATGAGCAGCAGGCGACACCAGCCATGTAATGAAGCAGAATTGCTAAATTCAAGTGCCATTTAAATGACCAGTGATTGGATTACATTGAAATAAAATCATTACACGGTCCTTCAGGATGACTTTTTATGTCTATGGAAAACCATGGTTTATTTCTTTTTCTAAAAATATATACTGGAAATTTAATGGCATTTTTCTTCTTTAGCTTTCTTTTCTTTTTTTCCCAACTGCGTTCTTATCATCCAGCTTACACTGCAATTCTTCTTTTGAAATAATTATTTATTGTTACAAAGTATTATTAATATACCTTAAATGTTGACTCTCTTTACGCTTTACGGGATTCTACTCACATCACAACTACAGAACCAAATTAATTTTGTTTGAAATTTTAAGGGCTTTCCAGGCTTAGGTAGCTGCTTGACTAGAAAGAAAACGTCGTGCTTCCCTAGTGCTAAAAATAAGCCTCAGACCAATTTCAGAAGTGATTACACCAGATGACTCAGGAAAGTGAGTTTGCTTCTTAACTACGGTTACAAATGTTCTGATGCTAAAATTAGTTATTCACAAAGCAACTTCCTGCCACACAAAAGTTAACACAAAACCTAGCTGAATAGACCAGCAATAAATAAATCACAGATTCCAAGACATACTTTTTGTCTTTCTTGTGCTTCACTTAGTTCTGCATCACTCAGAATTTGCTTTTCATATGAGGCGAGCTCCACTTCCACTTCATTCAGCCATCTGCAGAGTTCCTCGTGGGTCGAGTGAAGCTGGCCTGCAAGCTTCAGAGCCTGCTCTAAGGTCTCGGCTGTATCCAAACTCAACTGTGTAATGTCTTTGTATCTTGCTTTAATGCTTTCCAGTTTATCTTGAATTATCACAACGTCATCACCTAAAACATCAGAAGAATGTTATTTCCTGTGAACAAAGATATTTAAAAACAACAACAACACAACCAAACAACCCACCCTGGCTTTTGAGAGCTGTTTCAACATTCAATTAAAAAATCAAAACAAAACGGAACACAAAACGATGGGGCAAATCATCAACTGTTGTAAATTATTCTACCTTCATTGAGTCCACAGAGCCACAGAGGTTACCTGTCAAGTCTTTTACTCTACTAAATGTTCAGAAATCTTCAGATTAAGACCCTAAACTTAACATAAAGACTGTTTTAAAACAATCCTTAGATTGGCAGCATTTCTCATAAAGGCAAAAGCAGATTATAAAAGGTCTATTGAAGGTGCAAAGAAAAACAAATCAACAAAATACTAGCTGGACTCTCATTACGGCAATACTTTAAATTTTTCTTTGAACTGTACATCCTTTTCACTAACATCTGAAATGCAATTCAAATGCCAATGTAAATATGTGCTAGTATATATTCAGATTTCATTGTAAAACATGTAAGTTTGCAACCAAAAAGCATTCTCTGTCACCAAACATATGCATGTCTTAAAGAGTTCAGAGTTTTAAATACTGGAAAATCTGGACAGCTGTTGATCTACAGAACAGACGTGTACAACTGGAATGCAAGTTTTCCCACAGCGTCAGCTCCAGTCTAGAGGATAAAACTTTCCTCTTGCACTAAAAGCTGGTCCAGTATCTTGTTCATCTGTGGATGTCTCCAGGGAACTGGCTGTGTCCACTGCCAAGAAGCCTTCTATTATGAGTAATGTCCATAACTTGCTATTAGGAATGGAATGCAGGTTCACTAAAATAATTTTACAGTGAAAACAGTGAAGAATTAGAGGGCCATTTCTTTTTGCAGGCTTAGGTGCATTTTAATGGCATGTTGTTCACTTACATTAACAGCAAATTTTGCCCCAAACCGCCTACCTTGACCTCAAACCTTTAGTAAAATGAACACCCACAACTCCTTTAACTGGACAATAAGAACTAATATTTAAAAGTTTCAGTTATAATTTTCTCATAAGCACTTATGAGAAAAAAAAAAAAAAAAGGCCGATGAATCATAATTTCCTAAGAAGCTCTCACCTACTGCCTGCTTGAGGAGCTCTAAGCCGTTCTGTACGGCCAGCTCAATGCCTGGCTTCCTATGAAGAATCTCTTCTTGAAGTTCCTAAAAGAAAAGGCCACTTGAGTAAGTACAGAGATAATAAATCAAATTATTTTTACTTGGAATTAATTATTGTGATTTCAAACAAAACGTATTAATGAAAAATAAATGAAATATGGATAAACAAAATCCAAAATTATATTAAATAGTAAATGAAATAAAATGAAAATACCAGTAGCTCAAAGTGCTGTTCCTCAAGCAGGTGTGTATTGTAATCTTGGACTGTCAGTTTGCTGAGTCTATCATTGACTTCATTGAGCCAGTTCAATAATTCTACTTCATCCTCCCCAAAAATCAGAGCGTTGGAGTAAGCTTGCCGGAGAAACTCAGACATGCTGTCACTCTTCTTTTGAATATCAATGTATCGGGCTTGGCAAGCATCTAGCTTTTCCTGCACCGTATCTTTATCCTCCCTGGAGCTCATAGTTTTTAGAGACTGACCAATGCTAACGGCCTGCTGTAAACTCTCATTGTGAGCTAGGACGTCATCTTCTAGGGCCTGTATTTTATTAAGTAATGAAGAGCAATGGAAAAGAAAAGCAGAAAAATGTAAATGAAGGAAGTGAAAGTAAACAACAACCAAAAGAAAAAAGGACGTATTGCCATTTATAAACACAAATATATAAAACTCAAAATACACTACGAAAAAAAAGAAAAGAATATCATGAAGGTAACACAAGGTACACCACAGCAGTTTGCCCAGCTGCACTGTGCTTTCCAAGCATGTTTAAACAGAGCGGCCTAGGTGAGGCCGTGGTCTGTGCCTTACTCGGTGCCGAGCGATCTGCTGCTGGAGCTTGGAGGTCTGCGTGCCAACGGGCTCGGCGTTCGCCAGCCGCTTCTCGGTGGCCGCCAGCCACTCACTCAGTGGCTCCAGGGTTTCATGGAACTGCTGGGCCACCACAGAGATAGCTTCCAGCTGGCGATTCCTACAAACACGGCAAGATAAAGGTAATCGGAAGTGTGAAACAGTCCGAAGAACAACAACAATAAAAAAAATAAAGTGACAACTAAATTAAGAAAAAACACCTCCAGAGTTAACTATCTGGAGCTCTTATAGACAGTGCATAAGTTTTGTGAATATAAATAATGTAATGCTATTCCTGTTCTTTTTGTTGAAAATAATTTAGTACTCAATTCAGCAAAACATGGGTTTTTACCAGTTAGGAAAGAGCTCGAGTTTCTAGCCATCTTTAAGCATACAAACACATCCTCTTGACTAATATCCATGTTTTTAAGTTAGGCAAAGCCTTTACTGAACCACAACATACTGTCATGCTTCCTCAGTGCTGTAAAAGATCTTCTACCGTGTGCTCAATGATGCAAACAGATCTACCTGGCTCTGCTTTTCATCCCTCGTTCTGGGTAAACAGCTCTCAATGACATTAGTGAGACAATAATGCACAGAGATTTGACTCCAAAATACAAAGGTGATACCCGATACCTTCATCTTTCAGATTATTAGCTTGCAGCTAACAGATGGATTGAAAAAAGTTGTAATTTGATTTTAAATTTAACATCATCAGAATAGGAAAAATTATATTAAATTATCATTTCCCCAACTAAAGAGTCGGATTCCATCAAAAATTTAAAAAAGTATATCAGTGTTTGATTCTACTAATTAAATAGCCACATTATTAGTAGTATGTATGCACAGAAGAAAGAGGCTACCTGAAGAAGTCAAGAGAGGCAATTGCAGTGCTAGTCTGAAGGCCCAAATACCAATCCATTGACTCGTACACAGTAATGTTTCCCTAAAACTCCCTTATTTCAGCCTTGACAGTGATTTCTCATTCTCATTTACAGGCTTTCTTATGTTTATTTTTCTCCTTTCTCTTCTAACAGTGCTGCCCTTTTCAAATCCTCACCCTAAAACACCTTCAGCAAAGCCCTTTCAGTGTTTTCTTCAAAGACGCTTGCACAGTTCATAGCTTTCCAATTATTTCACACATTAACAACTCCCAAAATACCCACATGTGTATATAAAAAGACACTGTGTGCAGGTTTTGAAACTTTTTTTTCTTTTTCCATTGGAAGCTGAATTGTGTACAGTCGTACTTGGAGGACTATGGCCACCCCATGAACCAGCCATACTAGACGTTGGGGTAAGCATGTAGCACAGACCAAAAGGTCACCTTGAACCTGCAGAATGAGGAAGGTTCTGGCCTAAGGGAAGATCGATGCAGCCTGACAACAACCAACCAGAGAGAAGAAAGGCTTTAGCCAATCAGACGATACATGGGCGCGTGCAGGGAACAGAAATTGTATATAAGGGACGGCTTTGTTTCAATAAATGGTTTTTCAGCTTGATTCACATTGGATTGTGCTGAGCCTATGGTTTTTCTCTCCTCAGAATTGGACTTCAGTCTCTTTAGGAGACTGCTTTCTGTGATGCTATGGTAGATTTAAGCACTTTGATGGCTCTGTCTTCCTAGGAACTTAGGCAGTTCAGCATCTTGCATGAGTAGATAAGCCAGTGAAAGTGTAAGACCAATAATTTCTGGAAACTAATTAAATGGATGACGTTGAACAGAAAAAAAAAATGAATTTAATATTCCCTCTTTGCAGGACTGTGTCATCACTTTAAAGTAACAAGAGAAGAGCATTATTATTTATCAAGTGTTAAATTCTATGCGAAACAGAAGACTTAGTTCTTCCATCAAGACACAAAGACACCTTTTAATGAACCAATACAGACAACAAGTTTAAGAGATAAACATGGACTTAATACTGGCAGACTGTCACATCTTAACTTCAAGATTTTTTCTCTACACTTTTCCTTCAGAATACCTACTTTATCAACACCAAGGTGAAATAACGCTATGTGGCAAGAAGAACGATATTTCTTACAAGATTTCACATCATGGGGTTCCATGTGCTGCTTCTACCCATGTATCACCTGCCTTTTTTCCAAGGCACGGCATTTTTCAAAGACGTGAAAGAATTTCAAGTACCTTGTCTCAGCTTTACTGAGCAATGCATCCCATCGGCTGTCCAGCAGATTCAGTTGTTTCAAGATTTTCTCTTTATCACCAGGCTCTGCTGACTCTGCAATTTTCTCCCCTTCACGCTTGATGACCTCAACTGTGGCCTTGCGGTCGTCCAGCAGCCTCTGCAGAAGCTGGAGAGAAAACAGTGGGACACCAAGTTACTAAGAAGCACTGAAACAGCTTAAGGGCAAAAACCAGAAGGAGACAGACTTCTGGAATGCCTGAAAGAGCAGAGAAATACCAGTGCTTATACTGCGAGGAAAGTAACAGTAATGGTAACCAAACAAAAGACCCAAACCAGCCAACTAAACACACGAAAAAAGAATGCCAAGATTCATCTAGTCCCCGTTTCCAAAATGACCTACTTGGTCTTTGTGGGGTGAAGATGTGTCACCCCTCAGAGGGAACTTCTAGGGGAGAAAGTTGCAGTTAATGCCCATTGCAGGAGTCAGGTCATTTAAAGTATTTGACACATTTTGTAGGAACATGACTGTAAGGAAAAACTCATTGTTTCTTTTTAACCGTGTTTTATCTCTTTTCTTTTTCTAATGGACCTTTAATACTTCCTTCAGATAGTGCTAGTAGTTTCAATGGGAGCCCAGACTGCAGAGTATGACACTCCTGTGTGTGTTCCCAAGAGATTTCTCCCACCGCTGGATGGACTCTAGAAGATAGAGTGGGTGGCTGTTCTAAAGATCTCAGTGCCTTTTGAATGTAATGCAATGCATCTGAGTATACCTTATGTCGTGACAAAGACTGGGAATTCACTTGAGGCAACAGACAGGGCGAGATCCTCAACACATTTCACTTACTTTCTGTTCTTGAATTTGGGCCTTCACAACTTTAAATTCAGCAGATGGTGGCTTCTGATTAGCCACAAGGTCCTCGGTATCGATGAGCCAGCTAAGCAGGGACTCGAGGGCATCCTGAAATCTCCCGCTCTGAAGGAGGGCTTCCTGCAGCTGCGCAGCCCGCTTGGCAACCTGGGGTAGAGCAGAGCATCTGACTGTACTTACCTATTTCCATATTTCTGTGAAATAATTTGTAGACCTGCCACTTGAATGCCTGGCAATTATAATCATTATTTACTTTAATTTTCATAGCTATTTATTACAGCATTTAGCAGTGAATTAACATTAATGTTTTGGGACTGTGGTCATCCAATGAGAAGAGGTTGACTCCCAGTAAATTAGATGGTTCTAGTCTTCCACTACAAGTGAAATGTCTGCTTTGTATAGTTACCGCATTATGGTGTATGCCAATAAAATGTGTGTTTTAAATAGTTTTTATTTTCCTTGTGAAAGACTGAGCTGCTACTAGCCAAGTAGCAGCTATTAAGGAAAAATAATTCCCTGACAGGGAAGAAGAGATAGGAAAGGAAAGAGCAAAGAGATGCATCACAAATCTCTGATTTCTGCTGAAATCTGTTCTGTATTCTCCTGAATACAGAACAGATGAAAATGGGCGCTATTTTAGCCTCCCACTGTTACCATTTTCAACAGCAGCCATCACTAGAAGAGAATTATTCACAGTATGGAAAAACAACTGCAGTCATGTGAAAGCAGTGGCACCTTCCAATCTCTCAGGCGCCATAACCTTAAGGTGCTCTAAAGGAAATGTGGCACTAGTCACACAAAGCTGGGCTGCAGCCCTGCTTCAAGTGCTGCTCAGTATATGCTATGTACAGGCAGTATACTCCTTTCCCATCTATGAGTCCTGAGGGAATCTTTCCTGAATAATAATAATAAAAAAAACAGGACAGACCTTCAGAAAGTTTGACAAAACCTTTATAAATAAGAGTAATACTTCTGGCAGCTGGTGATGGAAATCTTATCCTTAAAATTACCGTATATATACTGTGGGTATAATAACAAAATTCATACCTTTACTATTTAATTTCCTGGATTTTGAAAGATGGCAGTAAATAAATAATCAAAATGCAATACAAAGCAAAAGCAGAATGGCACATAAAATAATAACCTTCTTATTGAGAGTCTTCCATCGGGTGTTAACATCTTCCAGGTCACGTTCGAGGTCCTCAATGTTGGTACTTTTAGCAGCACTTTGAATAAGGCCTTGACCTAACCAATTTACCTCCTGTTGTTTCACCTGCAGTGGCTCAATTTCTTCTTTCTGGAAGGCCTGCATTGGGGAAACCAAAACACATATGAAATATTTTATCTGCTAACATAAAAAGCACAATGTTTATCTCACACTATGCAACATAAAATGCTGAAAAGTGATACCTAACAAGAAAGGAAACCATGCTTTGTAAGCAACTTCTAAAAAGATACGAATAAATGTAAGTTAAATGGGCCTAATAAACAGAAGAAATGGAATACACCACTGAAGGAAAATGATGTGCATTTCTAGGAGAAAAAGCAAAACTTCGAATCAGCAGCGAAGGAAGAGATATTTCAGAGCAGATTCTAGGGAAATGGAAACGGTGCCAAGTGAGGAGAGGCTACAGATACTGCCGCAGTAGGATCACATTGGACACCCAGGAGAAGGGATATTCACTCTATCTGAGGGATATTCCTGGAAAATGCCAGGGCTCTCAGCATACCCAACAAGAGTTTGAACAGTTTTCCGATTGCTTTGTTACACTCTTTCAGCTATTAAAGCTTTTCAGAGACAAATTATTACCGATAGCAAAGGCAATGTAAACCCACACTTGTTTTCAAGTGAATTAGCCTGAACTGACACCAGCGTCAATGAGATCAGAAAATGGCCCAAAGCATCTGAATTAATTACTCAGATCGGGGAAAAATAATCAATGAATTAACAATGCTGAAGAACACTCAGTTTTTAACCCTAAAGCCTTCCCTTTCCGCAGTGACATTCAGTAATAGTGTTAGTGTACACTTGGTATGTTCAATGCAATCTTCCTCAGCATCCTAAAGAGCAGGAATCACTTCAAAAATACTCAAAACTCTCCTTTTTTTTTTTTTTTTTTTTTGGCAGCAGAGATAGCATGGCAAGTGATTGCTTTGAAAGAGGCAGAGCTCAGCTGGCTGCGCACGTTCCCAGGAGCTTGACAAGTCCATCTAGAGGCTAGAGCAAACACGCTGAACACGTGGCAGAAAACAGATTAAACTATCCCTTAAGAGCCTTGAACATGGACAGGGAAACTGAAAACTGTGAGACCGTGACTACATCAAAACATACAGAGTGCAACCAGCAGCTGCTCACAGAAAAGGGAAAACGCCTGCATTTTTCTTGACTGCAGGGTAGGGAGGAGGCAGAATAATCTTTTAACAGAGAACCAGTAACAAATTCTTCTTTTCTGTCCCATAAAGCCTCCACTTCTGAAAGCAATGTCCTACCACAGGGAGGACTGATTTCCATAATGAGCCCCTTTTAAACACATGCATTCTTTGCAAAGAGAAGCCTAAAATAAATTACAATTATTGCCGAGGGTAAAGTTTACTAGAACAACTTAGCAACAAAGCCTGAAACAGCTCAGATTTCAACTGGAGCAAGACAAAAAAAAAATACAGACCTGACAAACACCCTTTACTTATTACAAGGCTTCACATTTTACTTTCTGACCCCATCCACCACTCACTAACTCACAAAACACTCTGAGACCCTGCGCTTGTAATACACTACTGTAACTTCGGCTCTACTTTCTGGCATGCAAATGGCAAGGGTGGTTTCCAGCACATGCGGTGAGTCTTTAATCTGGGTGCTTTGGAAACCACAACAAGCTGATACTGTTGCTGATCCCTTGGTGAGTAAGGCTGCTTGGCCTGAATAAACGGGCTACAAATGCCCTTGAATGGCATTGCCTTTAAGCACGAGGGGGAAAACGCAGCGCCGAGGAGGTGCTCCAAAGCGAGAGCAACAGACACCATCTGGACGATAAATAAGCGCGCTCCAGGCAGCTGGAAGCGATCAGCCCTGTCAGATACTGCCCCTTGTTCATCTCCCAAAGTGGCCATCTCACCCACTTCGGACCTCTCAGACGTGCCACGCAAACGACACTGATGACCATGTCTGCTGAATGGGGGAAACATGTTTTTGTGATAGTAACAAAACTGTAAAGTTAAAGAAAACTTTAAACAAGTACATTTAAGTTTGCTTTACAACATTTCACAGATTTCCAGATTTTTTTTTCTGTTTTCTTAATTACCCTGTTAGAAAACAGGCCATAGCAGACAATATGCAATTTTTCTATCTGGATGCCACTTGCCCAGATACTGCCTTTACTTCTCCCTAGGACAGCTTTTGGACAGTTAGCAGTATTACCTAATTCAAGCCTTTGAACAGAAAATACCTTTTCATTTGAGTCAGTACATGCCACACTGGCTTCCTCTAGATCAGTGAAAATCTCGTCTTTTGACAGATCCACGTCGCTAATTTTTACAGCCACGTTCATGTAATAGAAGTAGGCACGCTGCGGTGTATGACCCATGAAATCCTCTTCTGTTACCGTGGCTTGTGGTTTAATTTCTTCACCATCTTCATATGGATTTTCCACTTCCATTTGAAAGAAGGAAATATTTTTTCTGTCATTCTGAAGAGGCTCTCCATGCGTATTCCTGCTGGAGCTCGGCAAGTGAGAGTGCTTCTGCCCCTCCCCTTCCTGCTCACTCTCACCTTGCCGCATGACCTCTTCTCCAGCTTCCTCAGGGGGGGAAAAGTCCTGCGGAGTCAGGCTGCAGCTCCCTCTGACAGGGTCACTGCTGCCTGCAAGCGAGGGGCTCTGCTCTCCTCTGCACGGAGCAGGGTGCAACGGTGTGAACTGCCCGACTGCCCGCAGATCTTCTTCAGAGGACAAACTTGTGGCCTGCGCTTGTTCCTCTGCTAAGATCATACCCTGTCTTTCTTCCCTGTCGGTGTGAGGGCTGCACAAACCAGAATCATCATTTTCTGAGGAAAGAGAGCTGGTACCCCACGTGCCGGTCACTAATACATCATGCGTCTCCACAAATGAGCACTCGCCGCTATTGGCGTAATCGGAGGAAGCGGGTGGCGCAAACTCCCTCCTCAACCGCCGGCGCTCCTTTTTGGCGGGGTACTTTCCTTTGGGCAATGCGGTGGTCCGAATTATGTCGCAGTTCAGCTTCAGCGAATCAAAGATCACCTTCTCATCCAACCTGCAAGGCTCCCTGCTTCGGTGCTCGAGAAAAAAGGAGTTGCTGTGGGCACCGTTGGCGTGGTACGTGCCGCGGTCCAGCGTCCTGTGACCGTAGGACAAAGATCGATCGCTGAACTTTCTCGAGGACAGACTGCCTTTGGACATGGTGTCAATTTGTTCGTTCAGTGTCACCGAGTCGTAGAGTGACCTCTGGGGAACATAGCAGTCTTCAATATTCAGATCTTCATCTTGGTTCCTTTGGCGAAGACATGAGGGGTCCCGTAGGCAGTCTGGCCGGCTAAGTGGCTTCCCCATCTTGGGGGGTGCCACGGAGTCAAACTACCCTTGCCGCTATGTACATCGCTCACTGGGAAGCACCGCCAAGCACCACCAGTTTGCTGAGGAATGGCAAATGACGACGTTTGTAACAAGGAACACAGACACAGAATACACATACACCACAACGTACATCACAGTGCGGGGGCATCGTCAGTGCATGCAGCTTTACCTGGATGCGAGGTTTTTGTTTTTTTTTTTCTTTTTCTAAAAAATAAAGTGCTTCAGTAAGAAAAGAAGTCCTCCAATATCACTGAAAAGAAAACAAAGTACCAGCAAAACCCAACAGTGGCTCAAACACTTAAAACCTTCCAGGGAACATCCTGTTTCTTCTTGCAGGTCACAATTTGTATCTTGAATCTCAGGATTAAGCCTCCCGTATGAACAGCCATTACAGAGAGCAGCACATTATCTTCTGTAGGTGACAGATTAACTGTAATCCACTTAAACAGTTTGCAGAATCCCACCTCCTTTATAAATAAAACATGGTGCAGAAGCTTAAAAAGACAGAGACCACAGTGGGTCTGAACTGTGCACAGTTCAGACCAAGGCACAGAGAAAATCTGGGGGAAAAAATAAGTTAAATCCAGAAAAGTAAGAATAATAAAATAGTCCTTCACTTTTTCTGGCAGTAGCTAACCTTGATCTGAAAAAGGCTGTTAAGTCTCCTCTCGTACCAAGCTTTTCTGTGCAGCATTCACAAGTTCCATAGGAAAACACGATTTTCTAGCAGTCACGGTATCCTTTAAGGAAGGAGAAAACAAAGTTTTTTCAGGCTGCTTTTCCAAGCCCCATCCTGGAGATCTGCTGTCCTGTGTAAGGCAGCGGCAAAGCAGCAGGACGGCAGCGTTGGAAAGGCACGGCAGATCTGTGTTCAGCAGGAATCCAGCAAGCCCTTGCTCGCCGCTGAAGCTAGCAGGCTGCACCCGCCGTCTCCTCCGCGTACGGAGGTGCAGCTGCAGGGAAGGAGGCAAAAAAAGGCAATTCCGGCACGATGGCTCGCGCGTGCCATGCAGTGAAGCCGGCAGGCTTTCCAGCGCTCCCTGCTTTCTTCCGAGCTGATAGGCGTCCTCCTGCTGCTTGAAGAAACGCCCTTTCTCTCATTCTTTAGGCAACATCTGCTGCTGCCCTGTCCACTCTCAGAGCGCTGCTCAGCCCACGCGGTAGTAGGTGCCCCGGCCTCTTCGTGCTCCCCCTGCTTCTGCTTGCTGCTCTCCTCTGACTTAACTTCTCGGTCATCTTTTCACTTTTGCCATTCATCCTCAGCGGGAGGCCGGGGTGGTGGGAGGTGCGGCGGCGCCGCTGACATCACGCGCGTCCAGCTGCTGCGCTGCGGCGCGCGCTGAGGTGACGCGGCCCCGCGGCGCTCGCAGAGCCCCCGAGCCCCCGCTCTGCTCGGCTTCGTGGGAAGCAGCCGGAGCAGCGCGCGGATGGAGTTAGGAGTAATCCCGCTCTGCGCAGGTCGCAGGTGGAAACACACCCCGCTGTTAGCTGCACTCCACATTCAATTGGGCTGTCCCATAAAGGCATTCACAAGAACACTTCCAACCAAAAAGTTAAATGGGAATTTCTGCGTTATTGTGATGTTTTCTTCATTTTGTCTTCAGTGAACTGTTTCAGCGCTTTTAATCGAATACTTCACTTGATTTGAGATGCACAGAGATGCCCTCGCTTCACATTTCACTTGTCTTCAGCTGCCCTGTGGCTGTCAGGCAACAGCTACGGCTCCAGTGCCTGCCTCTGCACAAGGAGCCCTACAGAGCCAGACACCCTCGCCTGCCCCTGCTCTTACTGCAAGAATAGAGAGGGATGCAGGAAAAAAAAGGGGGGCATGTGGCTATTTGAATGATGAGTCTTCAAGGAATGTGAGTGGCAAAAAATGGCACAAAGATTCAAGTTCTGAACTTTTAAATGCTCCTCAACATTTTGTGCCATGCCTCTAGCTAATGATCGTGTAAGGGAAAGCTGGAGACACGCCAGTAAATCACCAGCAGTTTGCAGAGAGGTGATCGTGACGAAGCTGCCACCTCAGCAGCACAAATCTTCATAGTCCTATTGAACAGAGACCTTCTGCCGCTTGTGATGGGAGGTATCAGGGTAGTGACAGTTTAGACCTCAGTTTAAGGACAGCATATGGCACTCAGTGTTAAAACTTAACATAGGGTATTAACTGCAATCAGCTGAAGGTTTCTCAGCCAAGCAGGATGCACTTTACTCAAGAAACAGGAGCAACGCACTCCTTCTGCTATTCATTTATTTGATATCCAGTCAGCTATTTTTAAAATATTAATGCGATGTAAGACAAAGTCTATCCTTCTGCACTCATGTATTTTTTCCTGTTGCAGTGAGCAGAGTTATTATTTGAAATAAGGCTTCCATAAGATTACACCCATTATGTATTAAAATGAGGCCAAAGAAATAGTCACCTCTGGTTTCTCTAATTGAGAAAATGGACTACATAATTGAACATCTAGACTATAATTAAGACTGTAGACTATAATAGCAAAGATGCGTAAGACATTTTTTGAGGTCTGGCCATCTTTGCATCCAAAACAACCACAAGCAGATCCTCACTAGATTCAAAGGCTACTATAACATTTTATGAGGTCAGTATATAATTGAAATTGGTCCATATTTTGCTTTTTCAATAGTAAAATGTTTTTAGTAACATTTTTTCCATCAGATCCACTGAAGGCTTCTTTATGACACCATCACTTTCTTGAGCAATTCTTTCAGCAAAAATTAAAACAATTCCTTTTTCTACTTTTGCTTTCTACTACAGATCCTAATAGTATTAAAATCCCGTGGAAGGTCAACATCTTATTAAACAGTGTTTGTGAATCAGTGCATGGAAAATCCTACACTTTCTGTTCTCTACTCAAAATAAAGAGAAAACTCGAGTTATTTTTTCACATCCACCTTAAAAGTGCAAATCAGAGGACACACTCTACACAACAGACACAGGCCAATTAAAATCCTAGTTGAAGCTCAGGGACAGGAATAGCCAGGCAAGCGAGGAACTCCTGCAAGCTCCAATTAGAAGGCAACCTCCGCAGCGACGATATCTAGTGCCCCAAAAACAAAGCCAGAACCTAGTGAACCAGACGCCGACAAAAGCTGCAACACTTCAGTGGGTTTTTTTTTTTTTTTTTGCTAAGAAGAAAAGAACGCTTTTAATGACACTACAAAGAATTACACAGAGTTTTCAAGAAATAAAATAATTCAGCTGCTGGAGTTGCTCCCTTTGAAGGAGGACCTAGCTGCAAAAACTTTTCCAGCTGCAAACATCCTAGCACTGTGTGGCTATCCACAATGGGCGTTTCGGTTCAATCTCTTTTGTAGGATTCTTTTTTGCTTTGCTTTTGAAGAAAAACAGCAGAATGAGTTTAACTAAGCAGAGCTAATTTACTGAAGTTTCCTGTTGGGACACATCTATGTTTGCGCTGCACACAGGCTTCGGGGAAAAATGAAATCTAACAAACATCAATTAATCAAAAGAAGGAATTCTGGGTGTTTGGTATTTATTGAGCCAAATTCTTTTTTGGTTTATACCCTGCCGGATGTGCTCTGTGAAGTGACAGTCATGGTCCTACTTTCAGATGAACTCCACAAGAAAGTTTCATTTACAGAAGAAAAATATAAAATTTGCGTTGTAAATAAATACAGTTTAGTACTGTCCATAAGTACTTTCAATGTAACATTCTGCAATGGCTGGAATAAGTGGATTACTAAGAATGAATTCAAATAAAACAAGTATTTGTATATAAATAAAAATATAACTCAAAGCTTTTTTTTAAAATACTGTATTTTGATGTCAGAAGACAAGAAGGCTCACAAAGTTCTACTCTTTGTGCACAGGAATTGGTCAAACCACAAAGCCCACAAAATGCCTCTTACATAAGACTCTTTCCTGAAAAAAGTGAAGATGTCATGTGAATAAATCCGCCGATCAAAGAAGAACTTCTCCGCCTTACTCTTGACGGACGCGAGTTGACAGTACCTGACCACAACAGCGCAAGGAATAAAGAGCAGGACTGTGGCTTTGTGGCCACCACCACATTTTGAGGTTGTGTGTGTGGGCACACGCATGGGCCAACGCTTCATTGCGGGGCCCGACCCGTGGCAGCCAGTTCAGCACGGACATGCTGACTCCGCTGGGGTCACTTTTTCCAAGGCTGAAGAGCAACAAGAGGTGTGAGCCCTCCTGCAGGTCTGCTCTCCAGAGCCCAGCAGCACTCACAGCGAGTACTGCTCATCCTGCCCTCTCCTGCTGCCGCGTCTACCCTGCACAGCCAGGCAGTAATGATCATAGCAAGAGCTCTTGTTATTTTCGGGTTTCCCGAGTATTTTACTAACCATACACAAAGACAAGCCATTTGTTTCTATTTTAAATGGACATAGCCTTGTTAAGCTGGACTGGCATACAATTTTAATCCTTGCAGCCTAGCAGCAGCTTGAACTATTTGTTCAAGATCTTGTCTCTATTTATGCATTCTGAAAGAGCAGCACAGCTGACAGCAAACCCAAACTCTCAGAAGAAAGTTTTGATGTTTAGTTTTTGTTTCCAACATGGCTTAGTCTAGACAAGCACGAGGCACCCTCTGTTGGGCCTAACACGCAATTACCTCTTTTCAGCAATACGCCTCACAGAGCCAGCAGGTCACGAAAGCTTTCCAATCAGCAGCAGGTTGCAACAAAACCAAACCAACACAGAATACCCTTGATCTAGACAGTCAGTAGGATATTTATCATCTTTTTCACATCCTGCTTACATCTGGGTGCTTTACATTCCTTCAAGGGAGCACTGGAACTTCTTTGACCAAAACCCCAAATATCTGCAGTTCATTTCCACACAAAGCACAATTTATACACAGTATATACAATTGATACTCAGTATTACTGCAGTGTGTTTTTGTGAATGCTGCTAACTGGCTTACAGAAAGCAATGCAGGGAAGCTGCAAAGTGCTTTTAGGGTAAGGATACCACAAGAAACTCCCTCTGTACAAAGATGAATGTTTACCTGAATTAATTGTACTAGTTCATTTCTAGGTAAGGATGGGATTCAACCGAGTTGAATCAAGTTGAATTCAACTGAGCTGCTCAGTGTGTTAGAACAAAAATAACAGGAAGGTAAGGTCCCAAACCTACAAACACGGATGCCGATGCGCAGGTGCAAAAAATGGTATGTGAATACTAGAATCTGCAACTCAAAGAACAGCCAGACATCTCAATACAGGCAAGAGGGTTCCCCAAACAGCATAAGGTGGATGGGTGGCACAAGGAAACAAGATTATGAAGAAGGGTGAAAGAGGGAAGCAGGGCTTAGGAGTTATGACCTGGATGTGAAGAAAGAAAGTCTTCAAAGCTGAAGCAAGAGAAAGTCTGTAGCAAGATGTTCCAGTTAAAAAGAAAAAGTAGCTTAAAAGCCTACAAATAAGAGTGACTACTGTGAAAGAGGACTTCTCCACAGTCTGCATTTAATCAATCCTTTTCACATTTTTTTTTTTGCATTGCGTTAAAACATTTTACAGTACTAAGAGAGAAATCTTCCTACCTTGAATATGTTCACCTGTTGGTTTATAGCTTCAGTCTCCATTCCTACGGGGCCTTGTGACTCTTCGTGCTCTTCAGCAATCCCCAGCAGGCTGGAAAACTCTTTCAGCTTACTGTAAAACTCCTCAATACGGCTAATGGTCTCCTCCACTTGATCTTCCCGGGATTTTGCTCTGTCTAGTAATTTTTTGCACTGTTTATTTAAAGCATCCAAATCTCTTTTTATACCAAGGAGGTCAGGAGAAGCTTCAGCTTCTGTGGCAAGCATCATTTTGCACTTTTTATTAGCATTTTCATTATTCATTATAAGATCTTCCAGCTTTTTCAGGAAATGTTTTACGTCCTCTCTCTGTGAGTGAAGTACGTGAAGGTCTCTCCCCACTGGAGCCATGTTGTCAAGCTCATCATCAAACTCTGCAAACTGAGAGAACATCTCTCGGATGCTGTTTTGGAAATGGCCAATTCCCTGAAGTTTCGTCTCCAGGAACGAGCACCTTTCCTCAACCTGCTCCGTCACTGCACTGTATTCCTGCTTCAAGGATTCAGCTTGAAGCAAAAGGTCAGAAACACCTGCTGAGTCAGAGGCTTCTACCACCAGTTCCTGGGCAAGCTTTTTTGCTAAATCCACATGAGGCTTTAAGGCCTGCAGGGCTTTCTGCTGGGTCTGCATCACTGTCAGGTGTGTGTTACTGAATGACTGAGGTCCAAGCGCATCCTGAGCTTCCAGGTGCTCCTTGGCACTTTTAAGCTGTTTTTCAGCTTCCCTGGAGGATTCCTGAAACTCCTTCAGCCTTTGTGCCATGTTTTCCAAGCACTCTCTCTTCTTATGCAGCTGTTCTGTGACCATTTTCACTTTCTGATTAAGTGCCTTAGTCTCCTCTTTAACAACTTCTTTATCCGTTTGACTTGCACTGAGCAGACTTTCTGCAGTGCTGTTTAAGAGCTCTACCATGCCATGGTGTTTATCCAGGTCCTTCTGCCAGGCCTTCACCTGACCAATAGAATTATCTATCTCCTCAGGGTTTATGCCAACTTTTACCTCACACAGGTTGCTTTCACATTTCTCTATCCATGGCTGTAGATTTTCTACATGCTGCTTGTATTGGAGGGCTTTCTCCAGACAATCTGTTAATTTATCTTGCCTTTCTTTTACCTGCTTATTCATTTCATCCCAGTTACTTTTGAGCATGGTGATTTGGGTCAGCAGTTCTGCCTTGTCAGCTCCTTTTGTCTTCTGCAAGATACTTTCCCCTTCTGCAACAATTTTTTCATATGAACTAGTCTGATCAGAGAGGGTCTTCTTAAAATCGTTCTGCTCATCAACTAACGACTGCAAGGCATCAAGTTTGGCTGATACAGGAGGAGCCTGGTTCAGCTCCTCTTTCTTTTTGTCTAGCCACGTCTGGAAGTCTTCAGACATTTGCTGGAACTGATGAGAAGTGGTGTACGCTGACTGAAGCTGCTGAACATGGTTATCTAGAAAGCAAAACACAGCACAGAGATTCATTATCAGAATCAGCTAACATTCACTGAAGGAAAACTATCTCATTTTGATTTCATTATTAACAATCATTAATTCGAGTAGAGCTGGTCCTTAGCATGTGGAGAACAAAGTCCCTTGCAAGGGGCAGTCACCCTTGTGCCTGGAACACGGCAGAACAGCGGAGGCATTTGGACAGGGATCAAATTCAGAGAGCTTGGCCAGCCTGTGTCTGCATGAACCTCATGCAGGCAGGTCTGGGGTAAAACGCACACAGTTGTGTCATGATATTGTAAAGTGTAAGCACAGGGAACATTAAGTAATCTAACATGGTCGTGTCTGACTCATGGCCCGCAGGCAATATGTTTTCAGAGAGATCTTTTGATGTTCCTCATGACCAGAGGAAATTAAAAAGCTATAAATGAGGCTGTTAGGGAGAATAAAATATGGGCATTACCTGCAATGTATTACTCTATCAGCTCTGTTACTAAGAGGATAAGGAAAGCCTGCAGAATACTCATCTACTTTCATCACAGGCAGTTGACCACTGCTTTCTTGCCGAGTCCATTAACCAGCCCTTGGCTGAAACAGGACGATTTTGGCTTACATTCTGCACCTACGCGCATTTAGGTAGTTCACTGCACAGTATCCCATCCTGTTATCGTAATTAAGTGAGGACGTATCTGAAGGCAGAGATGCAAAGACTAGGACTGTTACCATGTTTAGTTTGTCCCAGGCTTCTCACTAGGGAGCCAAAGTTGTTTTTGCCTGTTTAAGGCAGAGGGACTCACTCCTAAGTCCTAACGTGCAACTGCTGGGACAGAAGACACAGAATCCACAGACAGACTTCAGCTCCGCTCACTCAACATTTCACTACTGACTGTAATAAGAAATGTGACCACATTGCTTCACTTTATACCTTAATTACTACTCTCTGGAAATAAATACTAACCGGATTTTTGCTCAATATCCTTAAATGATTTTATGATGCCATCTAACTGCCTCGTCAGTTCTGCTTTCAAATACTCTTCTCCAACCAGTGCTGATAGCTCTTCACAAAGAGCTCGAGCCGCGTTTACAGTCTTCATTTCCCGTTTGATTTCCTCCTTCATTTCTCTAGCAATCTCCAGCTGTTGTTTCACAGCATCGGGCTGTGTGCTCACAGCCAGGCTGCTGCTCAGTTTGCTGTCCAAGGCACTTAGCTTTGCAGAGAGACTTCTGAGCAGGCTTTGGTACGCGGTGCTTTTCTCAATGGCTCGGCCAATTCGCTCACATCTGTCATTCAGTTGCCCAGTTAGACTGTCCCATTTTTGGGTCACAGCTGCCAGCTGCTCTTTCACAATTTCGTGAGAGGGGGGATGCTCCCCTGGCCTCTTCAGAATCCCTTCGCCAGCCATGGTTAACTGTTCATATTGTGGCTTTCTGGTGTCAAACTCTTTAAGCAGAATCTGGGAAGAAAGTCAATGTTTAAAGCATTTACCTTGCAAAATAAGCAGCAAAATGCCTCTGACATGAATTACATGGACTGTGCTCCATTAACTGAGAAATTAATTTCTGAGTTTAAAAAGCCAGTCAATTACTTTCCGTGTCTACATATAAAGGGAGTGGTGTTTCCAAGAAAAAAAATGTACATGCCATCTAATGGAAATTCGATCAGCAGATGCAAGTAAACAATGAGTTCTGTTAATATCACAGTAATTAAGTAACTGTAACCAGTAAAATAATCACTGCTTAGGTTCAAGCAGTGTCTTCTTTGCTAGACACTTGTGACATGTGCCTTAGGACAGAACTTCAAAGCAGGTGAATAGCAACATAGCATTGCAAAGTTTTATATGTGTGTGGCACACACAACATTTGCTAATTTTGGTAGTTCATGAAATGACTGAACCTCTAGTGCAAGATCTGTTCATGTTTATGTTAGTGGCTCTCAGTATTAATTTTTTTTGAGAATAAGTCCTAACGCTTACAGAGGAAGGGACAAACATCATGGTTTTAAATTATTCTCACATAGTATTAGAACACAGTTCAATTTATAAAATCTCGCTTTTAATCAATACGGACACATCAGCTTTAATAATATTTTTGCAAAATAAGAATAGAATTTCTCTTCACAGTGTAAATTAATTGGCAGCAATAGAGATGCTTGAAATTAACAATCCTTGTTTCTGCTGTTTAGCCTGATTTGATATTTTGGGTTTTTTTTCTATGAGTTTGCACTAGTTCTGTAAGCATATTACTCTGCTTTTTCCCTACACTTTTCTTCTGTTTTTTCACACTTTTGGCCACATATCTATTCACAGTACTTGCATTTCACTTACTTTCATATTTTTGAATAATAGTGAATAAAAGTGAATAAAATCTTTAAAAGCTAGTCCTACAGCATAGGCCATGTATGAGGACTGATCATAAAATCTTCCATATGCACTCAAATTAATAAAACTTCAAAGGACTGCTTTGTTAGACTACAGAGAAACCACAGCATGGTCAAAACACCAAAATGTATCTGAGGATCAGTATCTCCCCAAGGAGTAAGTCCTGATTTTTTTTTCTTTAATTCTTTTGATCTTCCTTCACTCTCATGAGAATTTTTTCTTGTAATTACAGTAGTCAAGTATGACTTAAGCTGATATTTACTGATAAACAAATGCAGTAGCTCCTCAGGACTGGGCTGTAAGCTGAGTAAGCTTTGCTAATAGTAAAGAAAGCAAAAAACTTCACCAGCAGAGCATGCTGGCCATCCTTACTCACCTGGACCTGTTGCTTTTGGGTATTCAGCATATTTGGATCAATGGATAGTGGTCCCAGCACACTGACCATTAGCTCCTTTTCTACAAGCCAGTGCTTTAACTGAGCTTCTGCTGTCTGGAACTGGGTCAGGTAATTTGAAGACTCTTCCAGTTTTTGTTGTCTCTCAGATGTAACTTGGTTGAGCTCTTTCCATTTGGAATCTAGCAATGAGAATGTTAACATACTGCACACATGTTCCAGCGGATGGGTTGACAGACAGCATACATGAAACTTCAACAGAGCTCCCTAACGAGGCTTCTTGCTGATTGGCTCCACATACCTCCCTGCAGTGACTAGGCAAATACACTCACATCATTTAACAGTCAGATGAACAGATACTTGGGAAAAACTTCTGAAGTTTAATATAGCAATACATGAAATTTGGAGCAACTAATATGCAACACGTAATCCCATTAGACCAGAATATTAGTAAGTGAAAGAGCATCCAACCTGGACTGGGATCCCAAATGACATAAAAGCCAAAGTGCTGGACTCACAACTTAGGCCTAGTCTGACTCAGGTAGACTCGCTTTCCTACTTCATGGGTGCAGAGAAACAGATTCCTTTCCAAAGGCGAGTCTAAGCCCTATTAGGCTTCTGCTCAGAACTGCCCTTTGAAAGAGCACTTGTTTTGCAGTTGTCTGCATTAGGTGTTAATCTGTGATGATTAACTTGCTAATTTAGGCATCTGAACCAAGTACCTAATGACAGGCAAGGAAAGTGCTCAGGGAACCCTGGATCTCGGGCCTATTCTCTGCCTGTGCCAGGAGCTTCCAGGACAGCCACTGATTCACGGCCTCTCCTTCCCTCTTTCAGTGCTTGTTCACGCAGTTCTGCTCTTCTGCCAGCTCCTCCTCCTTCCGTGAATTTCAACTGTTTATTTTTATTTGCTTTTTTTTTCCTAATTTCTTTTGCCACTTCAAAAGAAGTGTCTCTAACCTCTGCTCATTCTGTACTCATATCCTTGCAGTACCGCTTCCCTTCGAGGCTTCAGCTGCTCCTTAAGCTTTTCAGAGTATATTCATAAAGAGGGCAGGTTAGAAAATTTATCAATGTAGAAGTATTGCTGCTGCAGCAATAGAAATACTAATTGGGACAATCAGTACTCCATAATAGGATTTATTTTAAAATACGATGAACCTAAGAAGTATTTTTTAAACAAATGAAAATTACATACTGCAGGATCTCAAATCTATCGTCCAAACATGGTCATTTCCATGTTTTGGCAAAATTTATGAAGTCAGTTTTAGAAAATGGCAAAAAGCCACTAAACCCAGAGAATGACAACAGCCACAAGGCACATGGGAAAAAAAAAAGGCATGCAAAAAAGCATTAACGACAACTCACATTGTTCCTTATATCAAACTAGAATTGATTTAATTTGTTTTCATCATATGTTGTAAGAATAACCAGCATATCTATCTGGAACAATAACTGACCTTTCCAGTTCTGGCCACACGCTGTTTGAAAAGGATAAATTACAAAGCCCTCTAAAACAAGGAGTCAAGCTATAGCCTCTCTCAGTTGCACTCATAGAAATCCAAAGTGGATGGACTTCAGTGCAAGCTCTCCAGCTCTGCACTCTACTTGTAAAGGGAATTATTTTGCACTGGATTTATGACGGAGGAGTGAGCAAGACATTAAAAATAAAAGTGATTACATGTTAAAAAAACTTAACATAAATCCATTTTCAAATCAGCCTGAGTTATAATAAAGCTGTACAGAAGTACCTATTTTATCCAGCATTTGTCTCCATTTAGGTGCCTCCACAGAGTCGGGGTTCTTCTCCAACAGCTCTGTCACTTTGTCCTTTAGTTCCTGCACTTTATTTTCACTTTGCTTTAATTCGGTTTCAAACAGCTATAAAGTCAAATGATAAAACTCATATATATAAGAGACCACAGAAAAAACGTAAAGCATTTAGAACTGTTATGCTAAGACACCAAGCACAAAATAAACAATAAATATATTTATATAAAATATTTATATGCTGCTTTTCTGCTATGATTTTCAAAACTCCTAGAATGTCAGGTCATGTATATACTGCATAGTCTTATATTTTGGAAAAAAGTGACCTAGGAAAAAAATGATCTGATATATATATGTATATATTCTGCATTAATAACAATTATTGTTTAATTTGAGGAAGTGGCAGAGTATTAGGAGAACTTAGATACATAAGGTCCACCAGGTCCCATTGCACACACACGTACCTGGCAGCTGCTCTTGTACAGCAGGGAAGCTACTAATACCCAATGCAGTTCAAAGCAGAAAGAAGGCAGTGAGGAGCTCTGTGCGTGCTCACTTTCCTCACTGAAAATCCTGCTGTCACCGACACACTGCCTCTTGTAGACCATCAAGAATTACAGTTCACAGAGCACCACAGCTTAAGGCTGCACCTATCAGGAGAGCTGGGTGCCCCAGGAGTCCCTGAACAACAGTTCATACCATGTAACAGCATCAAAGGGATGAGTCTTGCCCGAGAAGTCACTTGTGTTTGTCACAGACAACTGCCTGCAAATACTCTCTTGTTACTACACTGGAGGTAGGATGGTCTTGTTAGCTTGGAATATTCTCTGTTAAAAATTATGGAGCAATGTTTTTTCCATGTTTAGTTTGAGTTTTAGAAGTGAATATTATCCAAGTCTGAGGAAAGTCAAACTTGAGGAAAGTTGGTAGCTTCACAGGTTATTTTTTATATGCCGACCAGCCAAATCTTAAAAAAAATGCACTGCTTGGATCAAACTCTGTCCTTATTTATCAAAACTTGCATAGGCAAGGAAAGAATTTTCCATTTCAAGAGCCATCCATTACATATCCCTTTAAAGACGAACGTTTACACATATAAATATTGTCCTTGTTGCTAAAGAAGCATATGTTTCCAATGCGGAAGAGGGATCAGAGCTAACTGCTGATTCAGTGCATTTCTTGTGGCAATTAAAAAGCGGGAAAGAGACTGTTGTGCAGCTATATAACTTAATAACCCTGACACGGTGTGACGGATATGCTCCTTCCCCAGCTCATCCTGACTTCTCACACGTAGCCCTGTTCAGGTGTTAACTACCACTTTATCTGATCCTGGTAGTTGCCTCCCTGATTTCTTCCCCCACCCAGACATTAACCGTCAATAACAGTCCTGATGGCCCTATCCTGATGGAGAGATAAGGCTAACTGTGAGTACACCAGCCAACAGTCATTTCTGAATTGAAAGAATGACTATCAGTCAATCATCTTATCCCATAAATACGGAGACAGCCCAAGAGCCCATTGAGCTCTCCTTGCATGGCAGCGTGCTATGGGCCAGGACCTCCCCTTGAGCAGGGACGCCTCCCAAGGATACTCCTCGAGGTTAAGAGATCCTTCCCACTACAGAGGCATGGTAAGTGACTATAGTGCGCCTTTCTCTTTTTGAATTTGTAAACTTTACTTTGTAACTGTGCACAAATCCCTTAGTCATAAACCGTTGACCAGGTCTGGGACTAGGACTGGATCCAGCCGCACCCAGACTCCTCTCAGAAGGAGTTTGGAAAGCAAGGGGGACCAGTCTGAACCTCGTGACCCAACGGGAGGGTGTCCTTGATAATTCTGTGTGTATCTTGAACCTCCATGCAGTAACTAATAAGTGACCTTGCCATAGAATCTCGTGAAACCATTGTCATTACCAATAAAACCTATTCCTATTTCTTTCCCACGAGTGAAGTGCATTGTGTCACTCACCCGCCACGACCACTCGTTCCGTGACACACGGCTGCTAGAGAGAAATGCTGCCTTGGAATAGGCCTAGGCCTCTGCAGCTGCAGTGTGCGGGAGGTCTGTGGCATGTCAGCGAACCAGCCGCTGCAGAAACCCCTTTCTAGTAGATAAAGCCCTCCAAAATCTTACAGGCTGTCTAGTAAAGAGCTCAAAACCATTAAAGGTACCAGAAAAGTATACTGTATAATCAATTAGTTAACTGGCCACCAAAATTATTGAGTTTTGGCATAGACAGCTTGCCAGATCTGCTGTGTGCTTGACTGGCACCTCTGCCAGGGTTATTTAAACACTCTCTGCAATATCATGCTGAGACATCAGTTGTTCCAACAGAATTCCACCAGTAACTGCAATAGAGAGGACAGTAGGATTTTCTGAAGACCCAGAGTACCTTATGTTGCTCAACTTGGGCCTTAACAGCCTCGCTATCAGTTGGAGCAGCTTCCCACTCTGATGCGGTTTTGTCCATCTTCTGTAACCATTGCATCATCGAAGTTGATTCTTCCTGAATATTTTGCATTTTTGTAAGCATACTCTCTAGCTCTGAAATCTTTTCCTTCAATAAAACTCCCAAATCTTCATAACTGTGATTTACATCAGACATGGCTTGTTGAACAGCTGACAGCTCTGTAAAAGAAAAGATGAAGGACTGTGTGAGAAATTATGACACAGTTTCAATATGCCTAAAACTTCAGGAACTTCTAAACAATACTTTGAGTATATATATAGTAATGCAACTTGAAAAAATGTTTTCGAGTCTCTCAAGTCCCTTAAATTAGAAACTTTTGAAACCACTGTAAAGGTGTTGGATTCTGGACAGAACTTCGCAGTCAAACTGTGTACACTAAGAAGGTTGTAGTTTAGGAGAATGAACAGTGCAGACTCAAGACGCAGCACATGGTTATCCGCACTCACATACAAGGTGCCTATATAGGTTCCTTCGTTTCCAAAGAGGAATTGGTCACATAAAGTAATGCAAATGTATGCAAAGTGGGTGTCTTTGCATAAGCGTGCATGCATGTGTTTGCATGCATATGCATTTGGGTATGTGGGTGGGTGCAAAAAAGCTTCAAACCACATATATACTAATTAGAATTTTCTCACAGGCCATATCTTACATTAAAACAGCCACCCCTGTATTTATAAAAAATACAGAAAACAGAGCCAGATTTGATCTGTCTTCAAAAGAAATACTGCTGATAGGTGTTTGTATACAGAGTTTTAGCATCATCTTACTAGGCAATATATGTATTTTGTGCAGTTTTTCTTAAGTTTTCATATTTTTTATGTTTCATATTAAGTTTAAGTTTTCATATTTTTTATGTTTCATTAAAACACTTGTAATAGCCAATATTTTGACTGTTTTATATAGTTTAAAGTTGTTTTTATGTTTTAAACAGCTCTAGGAAACTGGTGCCATAAGCAGAAACATAAATGCACATGTACATACGGCGCGGGAGGCAATCACTTTCTATCTTGTCATAGGCAAGACAGGAAGGTATGTCCCACAGCAGGGACTGCAGTGTGGATCTTCCTGACACACGTGACGTCCTGGCTGCTGCCCCAGAGCAGCCAACCACCCAAGGAGCCTAACTTTGATGGCGTTTCGCAGCCTTTGGAAGGAGGCCTACGTGGGCTTTGTGAAGAGCAGGAAAACTTGGAGCCGGGACACAGAGCCGCTCCCCAGGAAGCAGCAAGGGGAATCCCATCCAGCCCCCTTACACATACGTATTCCCAGACGAGTAAGTAATGGAGAAGGATCAGCGGTTGCCTTGGAAAAAAGCGTGCACCGACCCCCGACACCAGCTGGGCAGTGAGGACCACATTAGTGGCAGCTGGAGGATGGCAAGAGAGCATAAACCAGATAAGAACAGTCACAGACCCCAGCCAGAGCCTTGCAAATCTTCATGCTCTATTAGCTGCACTCTGGTATTTGTAACTGTGACAAAGTAATACACAGTACAGCTCTTGTCTAGGAGAGTAAATAGTCTGGAGGATTATAGCTGCCCCTACATGCTATTTATTTCATTAATTCATCTACCTCAATGTATAGGAGAAAGGGGCAAGGGAAGGAGCACAAATATCCTATGTAAAGTTCCAAAGGGAACCTTTTTCTTTAAAATTTTTATTTTAAATTCAAACAAGAATGGAAACAGAAGCAGTTATTACAAAGAGATGTGAAAAAGAAAGTGCTCTACTCTTGCCAAAGGATATTGGATAAGGGATATCTCACTGTCCTTCGGACATGACTGACAAATGCCAGCACACTTGAACATTTTGAACAATCATTGTAGACTGCTGTCATAAATCAGGACCTATCTATCCATTCCATGTAAGTCAGTTCCAGTTTGTTGTTGGAACACGATGGCCACAGGGTGAGTTGTTACTAAGAGTAACAAAGCAGAAAAAGAATCTCCATCTCATAGTTTAATGACTTTCTATTATTTTGCTTTGTGTGACAGCTGTCTGAAACAAAACTGCAGACCCCTCAATGATGCTACTGACGAGATTTAGAGAGACCAGAATCAAAAATTGCTTAGTCAATATGTCATCACAAAAACTAATTTTTTGGATATAACCAGAGTTTGGAAAACCTAGTTTTGCTGTACAGGTTACTGATATTGGAACTGTAAGGAATTCTTTTGTTTTCCTTTGCAGCCTGATTCCAAACATGGCTTCAAAACAACTAGCACAAGCAGCAATTTGTATTCTATCTATCTGAGAAGGGAAAAATACATTTTCCTTAAAACTGACAAGACTCTTGCAAATATCATGAAATTTTCACAGACTGACTTGTCTTTAGAACTAACATTAGAGCTCTTGCACCACTTACTGTCAGGTTGACTAAGCATAGATGTATTTCCGATTAGAATAGCTCTCTATTTTATTAAAAAAAAAGTTTTTGCACCAGTTATCTGCAATCTCTTGACATTCTATGCAGAGGGGCAGAAGTCATCATAAAATACACACTGTGTATTAGCCTGGAAGGTGTAAACAGTGCAGTGATTACCCTACTTACTTTTCCTTTAACGTCTCCTCTACCTCTCTGAATTTCTTTGACAAAGCAGTTACTTTTTCTAGTACCATGGCTTTATCCCCAGGAAGAGCATGCAGGGAAAGTTCTTCAAGAAGCTGCTGCAGAACTTCCAGATCTTTCTTATGTTGTGCCAATTCTATGCTAGCCTCCTGCAAAAGAAAAGTAGATTCTTCATGTTAGACTTTAAAATCGGTTGTTCAAAATTAAATGCTTGATTTTAGCTAACTAATTGAAGCTGGGAAACAAGAATGTCTTACGGTATTGTTAAATCATTTAAAAGAGTCAGAGCAGAAATGCAGAATATGTATGCAAATGGCATAGTACAGTACCTGCATATACTGAAGAGACTTCACTAACATCCTTTCTTGGTGCCTCGGTCTCAATGAAAGCCTCGTTTTTCTCATCTAGAAATGTCTGAAGTTTTCCTGACAGATCTTCAAACAACTCCACTTTAGTCTTCAACTCCTCCATTTTTGCAAGTTTTTCTTTGTGCTTATTACTTGCTTCAGAAAACCGTCCTGCAAGTTCACTCATTTTAGCTTGCAGTGATGATGCAGTGGATGGATCTGCTGTTTCCACGAACTTCTTCACTTTTTCATTCATAGTGTTTAGACTGCTTTGGCAACCTGCAATATCTTGCTCTAGCATCTGAAAGAAGCAAAAAATACTCTATGTTGCTTATAATTAAATTTTAAGTAGTATTCTGTATTTCTTATAATTAAATTTTAAGAAGTGGAACTGGTCTACCATATGAAGCAACAAATCAGTACAGCTAGTACGTTGACATCATTCTACCTCATCTACAGAAATCCTTACGTGCAGTTTCAGCTCATGCAACAGCCCATTAAGTGTTTTGAATCCACCAAAGGTGCCAGATTAAGATCTCAAATCTTTCTTGAAATCTGAATTATTAAGCAAATGTTTCTTTCAGGGAATGCTACTTACAATGCTTTTACTAATGATATCCTGAATAGCAGCAGAATTCAAAGGCACTTGATCTTGCTCTTCAAGGCTCTTTTCAACACCTTCCATCCAATCGAGCATTTCATCCAAACCATCCTGCACACTCAGGGATCGCGTCAGAGTTATCTGGAGTTTCTCATTCCTTTCATTCACAGACTTGGATAAATTGTCATATCTGTCCACAATGTCATCTGATAGGGATAACCAGAAAATGTATTTCAAATATTTCCTCTGTTTCTTTTAAAATCACTGGGCCAAACTTTTAACCCATTAACTTAAGCTTTAACTCAGTTCATCATGTTGTACCAGGTAAACACCAGTAAAAAAAAAAATGCCTGTATTAGAACTGAACATCATTCAGCAAAAACACACACAAAAAAACAGTGATCGAACACCGACATAGGTAGAAAGCCAACAGGATACATTAGTTAAGGGGACAAAGATGTCCTACAGCTTACAACTGTGCTCGCCAGCGTTCAGGAGCTGGTTCCCAGGCAGCTCGGACTTAGGGCAGCTGTTGGCTGAGCCCAAGAAACAAGGCAGCAGCTGGGCGTGCAGACAACTCTTCTGCAGCCCCCTCTTGCATGTTATTGTTAGAGCTGAATGGCTCTTCCAGATGGTTCCTCATTAGGTCTCCCTTCCCCCCAGGATAAACCTGTGAAAGTTCCTGAAAATCAAAACCTGCTAGTCCACACAGCGTACAGGAGTTTTTAGCCTCTTCTGTATCACTTCTTGCGGTCCATCCCACTGCCTGGGTAGCACTGCTTCTTAATGAGCACTTTGTCACAGTAATTTTGTGTCAGATGTATGAAAATATACACGATAATTCTAGCTAGAATTAGACTAGTCTGTGGTTTAATGTACTTGACTGCAGAAGTTCTTCTGGAAACCATGATATTTTTCTTCCTTAATTTCATTGTATTTTCCCAACTGTAAAACCTTTTGCTACTTTTACTAATAGGTTAAAATAGGAAATTGCCTCAGTCCTTTCTTCAGCTGCTTTGAATATAGTTCATTATTCCTATCTCATCACAGATGAGCTGGGAAAACTTCACTGGCCAGGGCTGGCAGGGCTGACATAAAAATACATGGGCAGAAATGGCCTTTATTTGAGGCAGGGCAAAGAACTAGGTGACCTCCTATGGCCAAACAATTAAAATTCCCCCAAGGGCAAGTAGGTCACAGCACAGTTGTTACACATTAAATATTAATAGAACAGTAATTGTAGTTAGATAGATATGAAATGCTTGTTATCCTACACAAAACTAAGAAAATATGACAGAATAAGAGTTAAATATATCCCATTTCGTCTGCAGTGTGCATAGCTAGATATGCACATGATATGATATGATATTCTTTTTCCTCCCTTGCTTGCCTCTATTCTGGAACCAAACATTGTTTCCAAAGCATTAGGAGAATTCCTGCTGAATTTAATTCTGAACCAAGATCTGAATCTTAGACAAGACTTACTCCTACTGGAGAATAAAGTTTCTGGGAATTGAAGTGGAAAATTCTTTAATTTATCTCATATTGAGGTTAAATAGCATATTGGATATGAGCAGAATTGCAGTTGCTACTGCCTCAACACCAGCTCTGTGCTGCTGCACTTAAACAAAAATAGATCACAGGTAGGGAGAAGTGGTAGTGAGAAGTCTGACAAAGAACATATATCTGCACATGCAACTTTCCTTTACCAACATGCTCTAATTAGCTACTATTCTTTGTTAGCACAGGAATTATATCAAGTTATTTTCACTGTTCAGTTAAATTATCATCTTCTGCAGCAGCCTCCTCCTGCTCCCCGCTTCATGGAGAAGTAACTTTTCATTCATCAACTAAATTTAACCAACAATTACCCTGTGTCTTCTCATAACAAAGGTTTCTGTGTTTGAAAATACTTATTCTGCTTCTGTATTTTCTGTGCCATGTAATTCTTCCATAAAGAGAAGGCACTAATTCACTCTTAATCTAGTATTGATAGATAAACTGTGATTACTGTGTTCTGAGCCTCTATGGTTTTAGCCTAATTTGAATGTAAAGATGATTTCAAGGTTAGGGATATGTATCCAGGAGTAGAGCTTACATCTGCAAGAATGAGTGAAATGGGAACTGCCACCACCCTCTCCTCTTGCCAAGAGAAAAAAGGGTTTTCAATTTGTTTAATATCAAGTTGTTTATAGTTGCAAGACCACAGGCATGTTTAGGATACCAATCTGTATTCCATGTACCTTCTGTGAAGTTTCATCACTGACTTCAAAGATGCAAACCAACCACTGATTTACCTTGTTGCTCTGCAAGTTACTTATGGGATTGCAATAAGAGATAGAAGTATGATATACATAGTCTTCAAATTTCAGATTGTGGTGAATGTCATGCTGGAACACTTCCCACATCCATACAAAACTGTCAAGAGAGCTTCTTGAAGTCAGGACAAAATCATATCTTGGCTAAGCCAACTTGCAATAATTAGCTGGAAAGCAGTAGCTAGAATTATGTTCCTTGATCTTGAACTGCCCACTGGAGGATTTATGATCCTCAGCAAGTCACTAATTCTTACATGCAAATTCAACATAATTCCTATTTCTGAAAAAAAAAAGGCAAAAATAAAATAATGACTACTAAGTGAAGAGCTTGTTATCAAGTATGGGAGACAGACCAACAATGAAGTTACTGTGTTTGTAATAGGTGTTGACTGAACAAAACATGGACCTGAACAGTGACACAGAAATGTAGAAACTCTGTATTTTGTCTCTCCCGGTATTTGGGTGCAGACACAGGTGATAAAAGCAGGTATTAGGAGAAGTAAATATTTTATCCAGTGTTTTCTGAATCTTATCTTTGTCTGGTGTCAATTCCCCCCTTGTATCCAGAAGCACTTCAGCAGCTTTGTTCAGTTTTTCAACAGCAATTTGATGATTAGATACTTGTCCCCGAGGAACCTGTAAAATTCCGTAATTATCAATTCTCCTCTTCCATACAGCTAAAAATTACACAGGCAGGACTGGTCATGTGCCATACAGCCTAAACTTAGTGCCAGGAAGAGGCTGTGGTCACTCAATTGTGTCCTCTCCGTAAAAGAAAAATCTTCACCACTGGCTATGCCGACCCTTTGACTTCTGGCCTTGGTTTTACTTTATTCACCATCTCATTTATCTTCTCTTTTACTACTCTGACTCACTGATTTCTGGCATGGAACTTGAGAATGTGTCTTTTGATGAAACTTTTTAAAGACCATTTGTGCTAACTCATCTGCTACCAAAAGAAAAATACAAATATTTTTCAAATCAGCATCAGGGAACAATTCCAGGGAAAAGTGTACAGTGATGAGCAGCAGAGACCCTGAGACCACAGTGTGTTACCGTGAAACATGAGGATCCTCCTTGAAGTAGCTCCTGGAGCTGGTGACACTGCATTTTGGCTAGGTTTATCCAGGCAGGCAAGGAACACAGATTTTGACACCATCTCAGCCAGGGCTCTCCCCAGCCCCAAGAGAGCCAAGAGAGGGTGGAATCAACTTCTGAGAGCGTCTTTCTCCAGTGCCTGTAGCACTACTCAAGAGCGACTAGTCCCTAACCGATTTCAGGCTACTGCATGTAAGACATCTTTGTCTTGCTTCACTTGGTCTTTATTGAAGTCCCTCACTTTCCTCTCACTTTCTTTTCTGATGTATGCTACTTACATACATAGGCTATGAGCATATGTTGCAACGGGTAATCCCAGCTACGCTGCCAGGACAAGGAAGTCATACTGGCATCCAGAGCACAGTAACAAGCCAGAATATACTGTGCCTTGCCACGCCAGGATGGTTGTGTCTTCCTATCGCTTGCTATTTGAGAAATAAGTAAACCTGAAGAGGAATTTTCCTTACACTAAATAAAAATATCGTGCTTGCACAAAAAAAAAAATATACAGCAGAAAACTGTGTGTGCTGACAGAAAGCAAACAAGATTAGGCCAGAGGCACTGAGGAATATTCTGAAGAACAGTTAATCCCTATAAAGAGATTAGACACCACCATGCTGCCAAGGCCAGTGTCTAGCTGGATTATTAACTGCATGTGTCGGCTACAAGGGACAGCTTTAACTTACAACACCTGACTTCTCCAGAAATGCTCTTTGTTTTGCTTCCATTAATTGGCTTTCGTGCTTCAGCCTCCTGTTTTTTCTCTTCCTTTGAATCTGCTGATGCTTTGCACCCTCTCCCTTCTTCTCAGTTCATACGCATTGAGTGCTCTTTTGTGTGGCAAGTAATCCATGTAAGCATTTCATAAAAGAGCCACAGCATTCCCTCCTTTTGTGTTACTCGCATGAAAATTGGCATTATACAGGATATAATTCATTGTGACATAAGTATCAAAAAGTTTAAATAACAGCTTCAGATTGTAATTGGTCTTGTTTCCACTTTTGTGCTGTCTAGAAGCACAAATGCAGCTAATTGCTCTAATGTCCAAAATTCAGAATTTACACTTCTATTTATGAAAGAAAAAATGATTTTCTTAAGTCTTGTAACATTTCAGTGATTTATTTTTTGAGTCTGATCTGCCACACACCAAAGTGATGGGCAGGTCCAGCAGCACATTTTAACTGCACCTTATGGGGAGACACACTTCTTTGCAGGCTCTTTTAGGGCACAGGGTTAAAGTACTCACCTGTGGCTTGTCAAACCCAGTCCTCATGAGACTTTATACATATCACCTTAGACTTGTGCCCCTAAAGCTTTCTGCAAACTTACATTCTGTGCACCTAAACCAGTGTTTATGTGGACAAACTCCATCACCATCCTGCCTGGTATATACTAGGATTTACATAAAGTTGTGAGTCTCTCCTTCAAGGAAGAAGATAGAATGCTTCTACAGAGGGCAAATGATGTTATATTCCATCTCTGCAGAGCATATAGTCCTGGATATGACTGCAGCAGGCCAACGGATTAATCAGGCCTCGGAGCTGATGCAGTATAATTCCTTACAAAACTCATCATAGCAGAATAAAAACGTGAATAGAAAAAAGGAAAGTCACAGACAACAACAAATGGTCTCTCAGACACGAGCCCTATCCTGTCAGCAAAACCCTTCCCTAGTTCGCAAACTATCCACATTGCAATGGGACTTCCAAACCTTATTATTTGCCAAGTGATACGAAATGCACCTTGCTTTCACAATAGTAACACTAACCTGGTGCTCCACTAAATTTCTAACATAAAAGTTTTTCAGATAATACTTGAGGCAGCTGAATTTGAGGATTAGGAGTTACACGGACACAGGCAAGGCAAGAATTTGGCCTTCAGCCACCTGGATTATATTAGATTATTTTACTTTTCAGACAAAAAGCAGTTCCAGTTAGAACACAGTACTTCTGTTTCATAAAGCATTTTACCTTGGTTTCTTCTAGCTGCCTTTGGAGATTTTGGGGATCCACTGCAATTGGCTCAGACAGTTGTTTGTTCACAGCTATTTCAGAGGCCTGGAGACCTGACAAAAGCCCAGTCGAGGCATCTTCATAGTGCTGGTATTTATCTGCCAGGTCTTTAAGGTTATTTCCAAGGATGCTACACTAAAGGAGCAGAAAACAAACAAATATCCAGCCATTAAACTGTGGGTTGCATTTCGTAACAGTGTTGCAATCATACTTTCATTTCCTGAAATACTGTAGGATTTTTTCTTGTCATCATTCCACTAAACTGCTATCTTGATTAACCCGGGAGAGACCAGACTTATCCACCGAATTTGTGTTTCTCGAACACGATTTAATATCAATTCACTGACATGGTCAGGAAACTGGAATCCAACCCACTGTAACAGAGTAGTAAAAGCCTTAGGATGACTTTTTGTTCCCTCAACGTAAAGACTCAGTGCGTCAGCATTCTGGAACTTCAATGCTATAAGCTAGAAATTGTCCAAAAAAAGGAGAAGACACTTCTATGTCTGCTAAATACAGACAGCAGATTCCAGCTTCCAAAAACCTCTTATGTGCCCAGCGAATCCAAACTGATAGAGATCAGTAACACACACGTGCTCTGTTCTGGTCTCCTCAGGACGCAACCCTGGGACTACCCAAGGTGCTACCAGTCTCACACACCAGCACGCTCCAAAATGTACCCCGTGAATTGCCACACAAAAATGTCAGGGGAATTCGTTCAGTCTCTTTGGTGACAGTTGCAAAGGTCTTCTAATTGTCTCAAGTCAAAATATTTATCAAGAGTTACTCTAAATATTTGTATTCTGAAGTTTAGATAAACTGTATTTTAATTCAATATGTTTACACCTGGCCTCCATCTAGTGGACAAACATAGAATGCAAACATTGAACATAACCAACTAGCTAAGAACTGATTTAAGATTCCTCCAACAAATTTAGACCAAACTAAAATCCCTACAAACTCTCATTGTGTGCATGCAAATACATATATTTGTACATAAATAGGCTTTTGTTAGAAGCAAAAAAAAAAGCTTTTACAAAACAAAAGTTACTACTAAAAGTTGTAAAATTAAATCTTCGAAGATCCCACTTTTTTAAAGTCTCTCTCCTTGAGCCTGAGGAGGCTCAATTTAATACAAAAATTCCTCTTTGTGTTGGCTCTGCCCTGCATACCTCAGTGCTGGCTATTCACAGCACCTCTACTATGTCTGGGCTAAATGTATACATGCAAAGGGTAGAATTTGGCAAGTTGATCTATGCGAGATCTAGTCAAGCTGCTGACAATGGATTTTTATGTGCATAAAAATGAAGCCCTGTGAAGATCTTGCAATGAATATTTACATCCCCACCCAAACTAATCTAACAAACCAGTCACAGGCCATCTAACACACTGAAGTTTGAGCTTCACTCTTTTCACAAATTATTTGAGGAAATAAAAATGAGCCTCTCTAAATATACAGTCTCCTCCACAAATCTTTCAAAGGAAAAGGGTTTAACATGGTGTTGCAATTCAGGGATCAAATCCATGACTTCACATAGTTTATGCTTCTGAGCATGGGAACCTTAAGGAGATGAAAATTCCCAGCCAAAGATGGTAACGGCTGCTGACCAGCAAGATACTGGTTGCTACTGTAGCCCTACTGCAGCGTCTGCGGCAATGATCTTACAGAATTACGAGGTGCCTGAGGCACCTCAAGGCAACCTGATAGTAAATCCCTCTTAAATCCATAATTACATATTGCCAGGAAAGTTTCCACTTCCAGACTTTTATCAGTACTGAACAACATTGTGGTTTTTTTGTTTGTTTGTTTTGTCAGCTTTAAAAGCCAAAGAGTCAGCATGGGAAACAAGCCAATTATGCTGAGCTAGTTCTGCCAGGCAGACACTGGCATGCAGATGAAGTGGCCTCCCATTCTAGGGTACACAAGTTTCTTTGACACAGAAACGGGAAAGAATCACTTGCTCAAATGAGCGGGTACTTAACTTGCTGCTTTGGGCCAGCAACAAAGATCACGTTGGGTCAAATTATTTATGATAAATATAAATCAAACGGAAATTTCGAATGTTGATCTTGGTGTAATCTTTCTCTCATTATAGTCAATTCATTAATAAGGAGACAAATAAAGAAGCATTTGTGGGAAATATTGCAAGGAAAATAAAGGAATGTTATCAATCTAAAAGTGTTCCAATTTCTTTCCGAATCAAACGCTACTCAGGCATCTTGTACCATCATAAACTCAGAGAGCTTAAGGCTAGAAGGGACAATGAGGAGATGTAGTCTGGCCTCCTGTGTAACACAAGATATAAAATTTAATCTGTTCAGCAGTTAGTTAGTTCAATACTTGACTAAAGCAGATCTCCTAGAAAAGCATCTCCTTCTGTTACCTAACTTTAAGAAACAAAAGAATTCACAGCATCCCACAGTAATTTGTTTCATTGGTTATTCCTTTTAACACAAGCTGCTGTATTAGTTATAGCAGTCTTTCCCACTCAGTGGAAATTAAAACTTACCTTAGTATAGAGAGATTTGAAGCGATCTGAAGCGCTGTCCAGCTTATTCTGCACTTCAGTATAAGTAGCCGAGGTATCAATACCCTCTTTGTCAACCTTAACACCATCTCTTTTGCTACAGGACCTTGCAGCATCTAAAACTCTTTGTCCAGAAATTGTAATATACCGTAAATCACCTTTGTGAGATATAACATCTTCTGAAAAACTCTTTTGCCTTTTCAGTTTGATCATAATGCCACTGAAGTCAGAAGCACCAGCCTACAAATTACCAAGTTCTTGTTCCGACTGCTGCAGCCAGGTTTCAAATTCACTATAGTCTGCATCAAATTTCTCAAGTTCTTCCCTCAGAGAATGAGTTAACTTCATTTTCCTTTCCGATTCTGCTAAAGCAGTCTCATACTGTGCCTTCAGCTCCTTCATGTTCCTTTGCATCCTGTCTTTTTCTTCAGGGGAAAGGTAGTGGCCTTGCTTCTCAAGTAGTGCCTGAGCAGACTAAGTTGCTATGATGACAGCCTGCTGCTGTGAAATAATTTTCTCATGTTGGACCTGCAAGAAAAACATAAATATCATTACTAGCATCATCTCATAAGGTGTCCCTAGACTGTTATTGTCTTGAAATCTCTGCTGAATTCTGTTTACAAGTAAGGAGCAAAACAAAATTCATCAAATGGTAAGTAGCTTTTCTAATATACCTCTCATTTGTTAAAAAATATTTTGTAAATATTCTAATTTTATGCTCAACTTCTGGTCATATTTATGCACACCTTTAAAATTTTAAGCAATATCACAAGGTAAATCCAGCCAGATACACAGCACACAACCAAACAATGTCTTCATTAGTAGAATTTGGGGACACTAGAATATATATCACACAAGCATTTTCTCCTGTATTTCTAAAAGACAAGTTTGTAGAACAAAATTTGACACCAGCACATGCAGATTATTATTTCAGCTATGGGTTATCAGTGGTCTGGGGGAATTGTATGAGGTTGTTCTGCTATTAGGGGAAAATTCATATAAAGAGAATGAATTTATGACCCTGCTTTTCACATATTATTTACCTGTAGCACAGCAACTAATAATTTGATTGTACTGCACTAATTTCTGACAAGAATAAATTAAGAATAATAGAATCGTTGTTACTATTTTCAATATGTGTTGAAAGAGAGAAAGAACCCCTTGGAGAATATCTCCTTTTTCTTACTGTAAACAAGAAACAGCTATTTTAACAGTTTCAAATACTGACAAATTTGCAGTACCTTCTAAATACTAAAATACCGTATCAGTGTGTATCACTGATTTCCTAGTGCCCATTCCAAAGTCTATTCTAGGAAGGATGTGAATGAAGTCAATCATTTTGAGTGAGGATTAACACCTACATATTGAATTGTAACAGTACCTTGACTCTCTGATACTGCTGGTTCAGGTTATCGTCTGTGCTTTGTGCTAGTCCATCCACCTGGGTGTCCATGTCTTGCTGAAGCTCCAGCAGGTTGCCATTGACATCGTCCTCCTCCCCTTCCAGAGCTTTCACATCTCCCTCCTCAAAGTGCATCCCGTTCTGCTCTATCACCTGCTTAAGCTTCCGACCATGTTCTGCTTCTTTGTCCACATTTGATAACCAATCCAAGAGATTTTCTATTGTATTTTTACTCTCTTCCAGTTGCTCTATAGCTGCAACCTACATTGAAAATTCACAGTTTCAGAAATCTTCCTTAGGCACTACATAATATCATGTATGCAAACAGACCATTCAAGATGTGCTAGCGTTATAAAACATATTACTTGACACACACGCTGCTGTTTTTACAAAGAATATAAAACAGCAAATAGTTTATTAGTTACCCACAGGAAATACGATTTTCATCTCGCCTTAGTCTATGAGTAAGAAGTTGCGAGTCTAATCTCCTAAGCATTGTAAACAGTTTGAATAAATAAATATTGAACCTTTTCTGTTTCTTGCTTAATTGCAGTTGTCATAGCTTTATCCAGTTCTTTTTTGGATTCTTCTGCCTTCTGGCTGAGAAGCAAACACTTGGTTTTAGCTTCATTCAGTTTCTGTTCAAGAACAGCCTTGTCTTCTTGTGACAACTTTTCTCCGTTCTCTTTCAAGAACATTTCCATACTTTTCACAACCTCTGCCAAAGCTTGTGCACTCTCCCTCATGTCTTTTTGGATTTCCTTTTGGGAAAAGAGAAAGTAAATAGGGTAAATAAATTATTCACAAGAACTTTCGGATTAACCTCTTATAACTACCTCTGATTTGGCTGCAAGCACCACAAGGCTCCTTCTTTACTTAAGCATACGTGACATATTACTAAACTGCAGACTAAGATTGCTTTAAAAAAAAAAAAAAAGCCCTTATCTCCAAGCACAGCTAAGTACTTTTTTAAAATACTGCAATTTGGAAACCTCTTGTCTTATACTTCCCTTTTGACCAAGGCTATTTTTTTTTTCTTTCTTTAGTAGCTCAAATATTCTTGTCTCCATATACATAGAATAATATACATGTATATATTGCCTGAGACACAGTAAATCTGTGACGCTATCTTTAGTAAGGTGAGTCTCTTGGGAAGTTCAGTTCTATTACTATTCTAATGAAAAGTTGCAGAGGGAGCTGAATAAAACTCAGAAATTCACACTAATCTTTTCTAGGTAGAAGATTTCCCATATTTCCTGGCTTTGGTCAGGCCAGAAATGCCGTAAGAACTTTTTTCTTAATGCAATTTGTCATAACAATCAAAAAATTAATCATAATGTAATCCTTTCAATCTCAAAGTAATGTTTAATGCCATTAAATTTTACATGGGACTGATGTTTAATTTTATTTTAACCAGTTTGCCTTGTCATATGATAGTGCCAGACAGAACATCTGCCTTCCAATTACCTGAAAGGAGCTTTAATTATTAAAATATCTCTGGTTTTTAATATATTTCCCCAATTACTGAAATAATATTTTTTTTCTTCTCTATGTAGTGTAATGCTTGATGCTGCAAGTCATAAAAGATCTGACTCTCATTTTACACTGCAGATTTTGCTGCAGCTGAAAGAAGAACTCATTTTAGCAGTTCAGCAGGTATTCTAAAATGCTCTTCCTGGAAACCCTGTATTACAACAAGATTCTCTGTCTCTGAGAAATCTGTCTGTGCTCCCATCCCATACAGATTATGAAGGGCCAAAGCTCTCCCTGACGTGATCTGTAAGAAACCTTCTTTAATCCCCATTCCGTTTGCTAGACACACTGCTACAACTGCAAGAAGTCAGCCAGCAAACAACAACTTGCCTGTTATGCTGCCTGCCAGACAGTCAAGGATAGCTGATATTTATTTATATTAAAAACTGAAGTACATGGTATATAATTCCTTTACTAGCATGGACTATTCAGCACCCATTTAGATCATGAATTCTTGAGGGTACTTAGGTTTTTCCACCGACTACAAAAGGAACTTAAACTAGATGCTTTTGTTACTTTGAAGATCATGAAAGTGAGGCAAGAGGAGTCAGGAAGTTTCTGCCTTTATGTCTTATTGACCCTCTTTGGAGCTCAGTGGAGCTCTTATGGTATAACTAATATAACTAAGACTAGGAGGAGGAGGAGGAAGGGCCGGATCAAATTATCCAGGCCTTTAACTGTCAAAATCTCAAGCGATGTCAGCCAGGACTGAGTAAAAGCTTACAGCTGATGGTCCCTGGCCCTCAGCCAGGACACTGCCTGTGCACAGCACTCGCTCCAGCCACCTCTTCTGCAGGCAGCATCACAGGTCAGGCCACCGAGGCCTCCTCGCTACAGAGGACCTGGCCACTGCGACACGCCACAGCGCAGCTGAGCAATGATTCTCGGGGCCCAGAGAGGCCTCACGGACACGGCGAGGACACCAGCGCACACAGGCTGGCTTCCAGAAAGGAAAACGACCCAAGGCGGGCGCCGGTCTCAATGATTTGGCTACCACCATCTCACAAAGGGACAGGGCCTTCTCTCTCAAGCTAAACCTTGAGCCAGGCCAGGAGCTCCCAGGTACCACGTGGGAAACCCAGCGAGGGCTTGCTGTGCTGCAGGGAACAGGGAAGCAAACACATGGACAGGGAGCTGCTCCATAAGGGCACCGAGGAGTCTGCAAGCAGCCCAGGAAATCCTGAATTCATCAGAAAGCGAGAGGGAGGCAAGGGAAAGGCTCCAGCAACAGGAAGTCTGCTGGAGTTCAAGAATACTGTGCACAAGGATAAGCCTTCCCTATCACCAGAAACACATCCAGAATGTGATTTTAACACAATAAACAAGTGTGGCTTTATCACATCTGACAGGAACAGTCTTAAATTAAACAGTTAAGAAATCTGGAAGTGTTTCGTAAATGCTCCCTATTTTACTGCTTTCTAGTTTCAAACATTTTTTGCCACTGGCACATAACTTCAGTGTTTTCATGGGCAACAGTTTAAAGACACTCATTTAGGCCTTTGCTTTGCTGGCCAGACAAACCTATTTTACTTTCCTCGCACGGTAGCCTCTTCTGCCAGTGAAAATGCCTAGTCACTCCCCTCTACCCTCATCCTTCATTAATGTGCCTGATTAGGGGTGAACATACCTCCTGCCTGCTCTGGTACTGCTCTAGCTCAGCCTTGCTGTCTCCAATATCGAGAGACTCTCGGTGCCCGATGATTCGATTTTCAGTCTGCATGAGCAAATCACATATTTCCTGCAGTTTCTCTTTGCATTCTTGCTGCCGTTCAGCCACATCCTGTATCAGAGCCAAATACAATTGAACAATGAAGTAAAAACTTTCTCACTATAGAAGCTAACAGACACTCTAATAGGAGCTACTTTTTAAAAATGTATCACAGAGCAGTCATTTTAAAAATATGCTGTAAACATGATAGCAGGGGTACACAGAGCAAGATGAACATACAGTAGTTATGGATAAACCTCAGGTATGCTGTAAGTAAAAGAGACCATGTTTGATGGAGCTGCCCAATAGAATTCTGGCCATGCACATTACGTGAAAGATGAAACCTCCAAACAACAGGAGTGAAAATCCAATCTCTTAATTGCTTGAAGCTTGTGATAAACACATATTAAAGCTGAAAAAAGAACATCAAAACAGAGGTTAGTTGTGATTCTGTGTTAGCTCTGTTGGTATGCATAATATGCTACCTGGATAGAAAATGCTGACCTTTTAAGTAGCAGGAAAGAACAAAACATGCAAGATCATTATTGTTACCAAGTCCCACATAAGTATCTATATCTGTGCTTTACCCTATTTCACATTTTTTGACAGAGTATAGAGGAAACAAAAGAGCAAAATATCACAGGTCCTCAGAATGCTAAAAAGCCTTTTGTTACCCAGGAACTGGTGGTGGCGGTAACAAGATGGTGATTCCAAATGTTGCTGTGCTTCTCCGGCCGAGGAGGAGATGCACTACAGCATCTTACTGGCCTCCCTTGACTACAAAGCAAAGGCTGCTCCTGCTGGCCAACTGCAGCTGCACCAGCTGTACCTGCCTGCACCAACTTAGCCCCTACACATCCTCCCAATGCCCTGGGGCCCAGAATCTCCTATCTGCAAGCTGATGTACTCATACATCCGTCCCTCTAACCCATTTCGGTCACAACAAGTCATGCTAGCAAGATTAAACAAATCCAGCTTTTTAACTATAACAACAAAGATTGCCCAGCAATGGCAGATGGCTTGGCAGATGAGAAAAAACAAAATCTCCAGCAGAACAGAAGTGCCAAGCAATGGTGGCAGTACAACTGCAGCAGCAGCAGACTTGACTGCTTTTTTAATTTATTGATGTAGCTTCTAAACAGCCAATACTTGTGAGGAATCTCAAGTAAATTTCCCTGGTTGCTGGAAATAGCAGGCCCGGGAGCCTTGGGCTGCAGAGATCATTATGAAACTGTTCCTGTCTGCAATCTACTATGCTCGTTCTGTGAGCTGTGATTGCACCAAAAAAAGACAGAAATGACAGTTCACCAAACTTGATCAATACAATCTTTGTAGAACTATGTACGTATCCATAATAAAAAATGGAGAAGATAGGGTTGCACTTACTTAGTACTGCATGCTGGTATTAAAATTCCTCATCCATAGACAAAACTACTCAGCACACATTTACACAAGAGGCAAACCTTCTGATCACCCAGCTCTTGCGCTGCCTGTAACTGAGTCTCTGTTATTTTACATTTCTTTATTTTTTCAACACTTCTTCTGGTTCAATTCTCTTCTCCCATGTGGGATTTCTGAAGGCCAGTGGTCATGTTGTGAGCAAGCCAGATATAGGTGAAAGGGCAGAAGGACCACTGACTAAGGGATAAGGAATTCGGCTGAGAGTCAGATAAGGAGTAAAAGAGCTGAGATGAACAGGAAGAGGGGAGACGGTCGTTAAACATAAGGGCGCATGAAAACTGCTAGTTAGCCTATCACACTGTATAGTTAGACGCATGGACGCGGGGTCTTAACCGATCATTGTAAAGAAGCGCTCGCATGTTCGGGGAAGCCTTGCATATAAGCGCACTTGGAACCCTGAATAAACTGGCACGGCTTGATCACATTGATCATGTCCATGGTGTCTGAGACCCCCGCGTCGACAAGTGGTGCCCGAACAGGGACCCTCGCGCCAAAAGCTTCCAGGAGTGCTTACCAGCAGCGGTACCCGAGGGTGTGGGAGGATCCAGCTGCAACAGGTGCTGCCCCAGTGCCTGGAAAATCGCCAGCGTAAGGACGACTTTGGAATCTCACCCAGGACAGGTGAGCGGCTGGGGAGGAGATGGGGTCCACGCTAAGTTCTGAGAAAGAAGCAGTGGTTAAGCTCCTCCAACATATCCTTTCTACGAGAGGACTAAAATATGATAAGGTCTTACTCGAGAAACTGTTGACAGGGGCCCATGAGCGGGATTTGATCCCATCGGTAAATGTGGCCTTCGAGATGCCCACGTGGGACTGGATTGGGTCAGAGTTGTGGGAAGAAGTGAGTGAGGGGTCAAAAGATGCTGTCAATTTAGACACTGGGTGGCGGTTGGTACGACAGGTATTAAAGGAAATGAAGGCCGAACGCGCTGCTGCAATGGCGGTGCTTGTGGCTACCACGTCACCGAGCTCAGAGAGTGGGCCGACAAAAGCGGCTACCTCCTCTCAGGAGGTGTTCATGGGCCCAGTGTTGCCATCCAACAAGGCGTGAAAGCGAAGGAGTTCTGAGTCCTCCCGTTGCTCAGAGGACATCACAGGGCCACCGACGGATCGTGAGCCCGCCGAACCTGCGAGCAGTGTACCTGTAAAAGCCTTTGCGAGCGCTTCAGGACCGCGACCGCAACATCACCGAAAACCGCTGGTGTTTGGAGATCCATTGCCAAACCCTCCCCACCTGCGCCCGCAGCGCCTGCACCGTCTGTGCCCCCGCTTCCAGACGCCCCCAGCAAGCCTGAGGAACGGCCCAGCTGGGTCCAGGACTTGCTGGATCGCCTTGAAAAATTAGAGAAGGGGGCCGGGGAAGAAAAGGCGAATGAGATCAAGGAGACTGATGTTGCTGAGGGCTTAGCAACAGCCAGGGGGGAGGTGCAGGGGGATTTGATCTGTCTTTTAAAGTGGAAGTTAGAGAATTGTAATGCTTTAAGTGAGGACAGAAACCGTTATTAGGGCTATTATTTCTTTTTGCTATGTTCGTCTGTATTATGTGTTTTATCCTTTGTATAATGATGCTGACACGAGGTATGGTTGAAAGGTGGAAATTTGTATCATCTGTAGAGTCATAACCAGGTCTTGAGAAAGAAGATGTTTGCCTGCAAACATCCTCTGAACTAGTTTGAAGGTCACACACCCGAGAGGGAGGAAGATGAGGAAGGCAGGAGCCTCCGACTGATGGCTGGGACCACTTACTGGCATGCGCACCTGCGCACCCAGGAGGGAAGGTTATGTGACTGAAGGCGGAGTTTGTCCGCCCCCTGGTCTGCCTGCTGGCACGTACTGGCCCTACGTGGCAGGATGCACCGAGCTTAAACAGACAGTGCGGAGAGAGGCGAGGTGAGACTCCTAACACTGAGGCCTAGGTTGTCTCTGCGAGGACGCCCGCTGAGTTAGGAGCCTGTCAGCAACCCTCTAATCTGCCAACTCGAGAAGGTTCAGTCTCAGTATCCTGCCACAAGTATTACCTCAAGAGTAATTATTCATGTTTTGCTTCTTTAATGTGCTTTCACCTGAATAGAGGCTCCCCTTAGCCACCTTGTTTTGTGTGATTATTGCCAAATCCCAAGCCCATTCGCAACCTAATTGGCGATGAGGATGGGCTTTGGCAATTGAAACAGTGGAACTCACTAGTGAAGTGCATAGCTACGTGAGGTCGTGCCACTGGATAGAAACTGTGTTTGTGCTGTTTGTGTGTGTAGTCTTTAGATCTTTATTGTGTAATATATATCAGCAGAGAGGGCTTAATAAGCACAACAAGAAAGTGCAGAATTTGAAAGCAGGAAAGCCAGGAATAACTCAGACTATGGCGTCCCCCCCACCAGTGGAGGAGTGGGAGCTGTACTCTGACTTGTATCCTTGGAAAGAGACTAGGGAAATACTTCAGCACAGGAAGTAAGAATGAAGAACCAAACGCTGAAATGCCAGCTACAAAAACAGAAAAGGGGAGAATTGGGAATTATGCCTGCAGAGAGATTGGCAAAAGCAGTATATGTTTTAAATCTTTTGAGATTACCCCAGGACTGCCCAGTCCCTCCGATGGTCATACACAGGGCTGGGCCAAAGGGAGTCCTGACAGAAGCAAAGTCGGGTCCGTGTAAGGTGATGTTGAGAGACTGGAACACGGGAAAATGGACGGGACCTTTGGACTTGATAACCTGGGGAAAAGGGTACAGATACTGGAACCAGATGGGTGCCAGTGAAATGGGTGAGACTTGGCTGGAAGCAAACTCACATACATCAGATGTAGCAGGCAAGCAACTGGTACCCTAGCTGTGGAAAATGTGAGCCTGCAGAAGGAAAACATGGGAGGAAGAAGTGTTACTGTTATTAGCTATATTTTGTAGCTTTTAGGAGGTAGTATTGCTTTTAACGCTATTATAGGGGTTAATGCTGCTTTTAGTGCTAATGGATATGTTATGCTTTTTAGGCAAATTGTTAATTATAACCAAATCAAGAGTTGTTGGCTTTGTGGAACAGCAGATCAATTCGATGCACCAGTGTTAGGTATTAAGTGTTGGGATGGTGTTGTTGATTCTATGTTGCATTCTACTAGTTGTGCCTTGCTTATTGAAATGTGTATCCAATATGATTGAGAATGCCTTAAAGAAGGTTTGGTTGGCTACAATCACTGATCAAAACAGGTTTGATGATTCTGCTAATCTTCTTATGCATTTTGGTTGTCCTTCCCTGCCTGATTAAGTGTCTGAGACAGACAGTGGACAAGGCGATCAAAGACATATTTTGGGTGAACCATCAAGAATCCTAGCTTGCTCAAAAACAAGAAGGGGGAATTGTGGGATTCCTGAAGGCCAGTGTGAGCAAGCTGTGAGCAAGCCAGGTAGGCACCAAACCTAGATAAAAGGGCAGATAGGTGTCAGACCTAGATAAAAGGGCAGATGGGCACCAGAGGGGCACCAGGGTGCCGGACCTAGCTTAAAAGGATGAAAAGACTGCAGAATAAAAGATAAGGAACAATCAGATAAGGAGTCAAACAGTTGAGACAAACAGGAAGAGGGGGACGGTCGTTAAATGTAAAGACACGTGGACACTGTTAGTTAGCCTATCACACTGTATAGTTAGATGTGTAGACACAGGGTCTTAACCAATCATTGTAAAGAAGCACTTGCGTGTACGGGGAAGTCTTGCATATAAGCGCACTTGGAACCCTGAATAAACTGGCACTGCTTGATCACATTGATCGTGTCTGTGGTATCCGAGACCCCCGCGTCAACATGCTCACAATGTAGTTATTATTAGAGGTTGTGATTTTGTGTATGTTACCCATGTTTAATGACAATCTGTGTATGTGCTGCCATAATAGTGCCTTGCTACTGCATGAGGCAAGTGAGACACTACCTTGATGACCAGCTGAAGCCTAAGTGCCTGCTACCATAGTCAAGGGCAAGACTGGGTTGGCCTCTGTGTTCGCCACCAAGAAGAACCTCGAGCTCTGCTGTTGGCTGCGACCCCTTAGGCGTTGAGCAGTGGGGACACATGCCATGCCAGACCTTGTTGTGAGTGATGGCCACCTCTGTCTCTGAGGGCCATCTAGGAGGCGAATGTAGGCCAAGCGGCCTGCTGCTGGCATGAGTGACAGCGTAATTAACTTGTGCACAGAACCACAGAACTTGCCTGAAAAATTGCTTATGCTAACTCTGCTGCACGTACGCCCATTGGACTGCTTATGCCACCCTGCACAGTAGGGCAGCTTATTATTTTAGGGACCAGGTTTCAAAAAAAATAAAAATAAAAAAAATAAAAGAGAGAGAGAGAGAGATGTAAGAACATCATTGCTCCAGGGATCACTGCCGCGCAAGCACTGACCATGCTACGCAGACCAGAATACTGGCTAGCAAAATCCTGCAGTGCTACGACGACAGCTTTCCCATCATTGTTAGTAGATGTAGACTCGGCTCAGCACGCAACCTTGCTGCAATGGCTATGCTACTGCTTATGCATGACCGCAGATGTGAGAAGGCAGGGGCATGTGCTGCATGATTCTAAGCGACCATACCACCTCTATGCATGCCCAGGTCCGGATGTTACAGGACCTGACTCATCAATTGAGAATGGATGGTGATTGGACTCCATTTGGACGATGGACATGGGGTTGGCCATGGCTATAGAAACTGTTATTCGAGCTGTTATTTCTATTTGCAATATTATCATATGCTGTATCCCTTGCACAGTGATGCTGACACAAGGCATGGTTGAAACTGCTGTGAAAACGTTATCTGTTCAAGTGTTTGGCTACGATAGATTGACCTCTACAGATCGCGGGGTGGTATGTGTAGGAGGTGAGAACCTTTATGATTGTTTGTGATCTCTACAGATCACAGGGTGGCATGTATTGGAGATGGAAATTTCTGTGATCTGTAGAGTCATAAAAATCTCCTGTGAGAAGAAGAGGCCAGACCTTGGGAAAGAAGATGTCTGCTTGCCTAGGCTGAGCGATAAGGAGCAGGGATGCAGCTGCTCAGCCCGGTTCATAGGTAGCCCCCGCCCCAGAAACCTGTTGAAGCCGGCCGCTCGGCTGGGCTTGTAGCCAACTTAACCACAGACGTCCTCCAAACTAGCTTTGGAGGCCAAACACCCGGAAATGAGGAAGAAGAGGAGGAAGGCAGGACCCTCGAATTGAGGGCTGGGACCTCCAACTGGTGTGTGCGCCTGTGCACCTAGGGGGGAGAGTTGTGCAACTAGAGGTGGAGTTTGCTCGCCCCCCGGGCTGCCTCCTGGGTTGAGCTGACCCGACGTGCCAGGATGCACCGGGCATAAAAGTGGACAGTGCGGAGAGAGCGGGGCGGAGGATGAGAAGAAACTCCTAACTCTGAGGCCTGCGCTGTCTCCGCAGGAGCCGATCAGCAACTCTCTCTCCTTGATCTGCCAGCTCGAGAGGATCTGTGGGTCCGGTATCCTGCCGGCAGGTATCACCTCATGAATAGTTATCCATACTTTGCTTCTTTTATATGCTTTCACCTGAATAAATGCTCGATGTAGTCACCTCGTTCTGGCGCGATTGTTGCTGAATCCCGAGCCCATCCGGAACAACTGTGGAATGGGAAAATACTACAGCTTCCAGCCCATCTGTCTGTATTTCCTCACTGGATACAGGACACTTCGCGGCAAGAGAGGATTTCCTCTTGCAGCCTGCCTCCCGCACCTTCACTGTGTTTACGTGTTCACCTCCTGCTCCTCCGCACACTCCGAGCTATCCCAGGTCTTCCTAAGAAAAACACTTCCCCCGGCTTATCCTTCTAGGTATCGCAGAAGCCCCAGAGCTCAATCCAGACTGTTTGCAGAGAGAGCAGCTTAGAGCCACCAAACCACCAGCAAGCCTCGGATCGCTGTCCTAGCTCTGTCACAGGCTGACATACATTATTTGGGACGCGCTGCTCCCGCATGCCACTGCAGGGATTACTAAGGAATTACTTCCACGGTCGCGTGGTAGCAAACGTGCATAAAGAGAGACATCTGGACAACTGATGTGCAGGTTCTCTCCACTGCAATCAGATAAGGCAAGAAGAGCTAAAAGCAACTCCCATGTACCAAAGAACTGGGACTCCTCATGGAAGTGACAGGGTTATGGTGATCCTGGCAGCGTGGAATCAAGATACGTTTTGGGGCGCACACACTTGCAAGCTTATCAGTTTTTATAGAGAAAGAGATGGCAGACTATTGTAACCATATGTTTCCCTCAAAATATCATGATTTTCCTTATCCTTGTTATAGGTAAACAGAACTCATCAACCCTGATCTTTTCGTACAGTTTTCAGAAGAGGAAACTGTTCTGGAGAATGAGAGTATTAGAATCCAACCTGATTCACATTCATTTTCAAAAACTGAAGTTCAGCTGTCAAACCTTTATAAAATTGGTGTCATCCCCAGCCATTATTAAGTTGTATAACACTAAGCGTCCACTAGAGGCTTTGAAAGACCACGTAACGCCTTTTCAAACTGTGTTCTCCACTTTTCCAGAATTCAAATTCATTAAATACACAATGTAGATATAAAAAAACTATCATCACAATCAAAGGAGGATGGGATAGCTTCCCTATTTTTTCATCTTCAACAGTTTGCATTGCAAGCACAAATAAAATAAAATGATGAAAAAGCTTTATACAAGGTTTGAAATTTCCTATCTTTTAATCCATTCACCTTTGAAAAATAAGGAATCATGCTGGCAAGCCTAACAAGCAAGCAAACCGATACCCCCCAAAAAAGAATCTCACCTACAAGGATTTTTCTTTTTATTTTCACACAAAAACAAATGTGAGAGATGGCAAGCCAGATTGAGGCTGGCCATACTTAGGCTAAACGACAGGGCCTGGCGCTTGGAAGATCTCGCGATGTACGGAAAGCGCAGGAGTTAGCAGGCATAATCCGTATAAGGCAAAATATGCCGTATAAGGCAAGATATGTGAGCCACGCACGCTATTGGTTAACGCGCAGTCCTTCCGCAGCGAGCACGAGCATAAAAGACGCTGACACGTGACAATAAACGCCATTTGAAGTATCCTCATATTGGTGTCTGTACTTCTTTGGCCCGGGCGCGGGGGTGGCGCCCGTGCCGCCTCGGACAGCGGTCATCAGTTGCCAACCCGAAGGCAACAAACAAATATCTGCAATGCTCAGACACAGAATGTGATTTATGTGAATCTTCCCCAAAGAGCCTAGCAGGTTGCAGCAAGATCCCCGCCTTAAACACAGCCTGGAACTGTTGAAGCATCGCATTTGCCAACACTTTCCCACGTGAGCATTTTCCAAGCCGGGCTGCTCCCCGCCGCCGATGCTTCCGCGGCTGCTTTTTCTGCTCTCCAGGCCCCGGGCTCGCTCCGGGTGGCTCCGCGCAGCGCTCCACAGCACGCAGATCCTCGCCATGTCTCACGTCTCTTCATCTCCTCGCTTCAATACCAGCATTTATTTTGTAAAAATCCTCAGGAGGAAAAACAAACTCCAAAGATGCACTTTCTTTGCTTTGCACTGGATGCTACAAGGAACTGGTTCTTTTCCACACAAGCAGCAGCAGAGGCCAGCGTCGGGCTGGCCGGGATGCCGGAGGCTGCAGAGGCCGCTCCTGCCCCCGGCTCCGCACGCGCTGCCCAGCGGGACAGGAGCCGGACGCTCACACGGCAAATCCAGGTTCAGCTCAGGGGCCCAAACCCACCTGCCCTGCTTTGTGCCCGCTGCCAGCCCATTAGTCTGCTCCACACTGAGCGTTTCCTGCAGCTGCAGTGAAATCAATGGCTCTGTATTCCATGCTCCAGAGCAATCTGCTAACCTGTTCAAGGTTAGCGTCCCCCAATGGCAAACCCTATTCCATTTCATAAACCCATTCATGATTCTAAACACTTCCAGAAGTCACCTTTAACTTAGTCCCCTATACTGAGTTGAACACGCTCTATCTTTCTTTATTATGTCAGATGTTCTCCGCTTAAGATTCATCCTTGGTTGCCCTTCACTGTATTCACCTGGCCAGTGCCCTCTACTTTAGCAGAATTGAGACTTACTCTAAAATTTTGCTTTTGTGGCTAAGTTTGGATCACTCAACCTTTGTTTCTATATATTAATCTTCATATATCTTCCAGACAACTACAACGTTTGATCAACTCTTGTTTCCACACAGCCTATTTTGCATTTCATCCCCAGCCCTTCATTGTTTTGCACGTCTCTGAGACGCTCTTAGCAAAGTGACATTGTAAGAAAGACAACACATACTGCTTTCAGGTAAACATGATGTTGTTGAAATAAAAAAAACCAAACAGGTCCTTGCTAAATCTCGTCCTTTCATTTCTGTTCTTATCTTCCCATATTTAGTTTCATGAAATGCCCTTCAGCTTTCTCCTAAACCTCAAATCAGCAAGTGCATCACCTCATGGTTATATAAAAAAAAAAGAGTTGGACACACACAAGTCCCTTGTGAACTTCAGTAGCTCTGTAATATCTGAAACGTAGTTACTACCTAGAACACAAGCTTTACCAAATGGTTCAAAGTCTTCTCTCTGCCTCCAGTGGAAAAAATAAAGCCTGTCTCCATTGCAGCTTGCCTATCTCAAAGCTTTTCAAAATAAACAGTTGAATGGTTAACAGACTTAGGTTCTCTTCAACAAATAGCGGAAGGAAGGTCCAGCCATGAGCACCATCACAAATCCTGTTTAATTGACTTGTCATGATCACTTTTTCACAACTTGGACATCTAACAGTTTTGGCCAGAGTCCCGCTTCTCCATCGGAGACTGTGCAAGGTACCCAAGTGCGCCCCAATGCGTCACACCAAGGAAGCAGGTGCCTCTAAAGCCACCAGAATTAAAATTAGGACTGGCTTATTAGTCAAAATAAGCATCATTTAGATCACAGGGAACCCCCAAGGCCACACAAGGGCACACTAGAAAGAACCAGTGTGCTCTGTGCTTATGAGGATTCCCAGAAAAAGGATTTAAAAGACTTATAACAAAATTGCTAAAAGCAAACAAAGATATTGGTTTAACGTTTACATTGAACCATGCCAAAAGTTCCTTTAGTTAAATGAAAAAAGACTGTTTCCTGAAGCTCAGATTTAGCTCCCTCAAGGCTCCTCCTTCACCGTTTTACACATTTTCACTGCATGGACGTTGGTGGCTGCTGGTAGCTTTGCATCACTGAGACCAGTGGATAGCCCCGCACAGAGCCCACGCTGGGCAGATTCCCAGGCTCAGCACAAATGAAGATGCACTGACACGAAAGGCAGCACTACCCACCTTCTCAACACAATTTAGACTCCTAGAACTTCTGCTTTTGCTCCAGGGAGAGGCAGCCAGGGGTAGTACCTGCTCCATCACAGCAAACCCTGGTGCAGGGGGCAGTGTGCGGAGCCAACGCATGCCGGCATCCGCAACAGGAGGTCCCCGGGCCGCTCTCCGAAGCTGCCAGTTCCTCAAGCACCAACTCCCAGCTCTGCGGCAAGCATCACGAGCTGCCTCTCCCATCCCACGCCTCAGGAAACCTCCTTGCTCAATGCAATGCTCTGCTCAGAGGCCTGCTGTGTTGATAAATCACAAAGACTCAAAATGCGCACTCTAAAACTCCCTCTACATCTCTATCACATTTCTAGCTGATAGGAGAAACATCCCCCATACATATTAATGATAATTAAGTGTGACTCAAAACCTCTTTAAAGATCAACTTGTGATATTTATTCTGTTTCTTTTTAAAATGTTTTACTTACAAAGGCATAAATGAATATGAATATAGATTGACAAAGAACACAAATCAAACATTACCCATTTCCACAGGAGAATGTGTATTGAAGATGGAAATTTCTGTGATCTGTAGAGTCATAAAAACCTCCTGTGAGAAGAAGAGGCCAGACCTTGGGAAAGAAGATGTTTGCCTGCCTAGGCTGAGCAATAAGGAGCAGGGATGCAGCTGCTCAGCCCGGTTCACAGGCAGCCCCCGCCCCAGAAACCTGTTGAAGCCGGCCGCTCGGCTGGGCTTGTAACCAACTTAACCGCAGACATCCTCCAAACTACCTTTGGAGGTCAAACACTCGGAAATGAGGAAGAAGAGGAGGAAGGCAGGACCCTCGAATTGAGGGCTGGGACCCCTGACTGGCATGCGTACCTGCACACCCCGGGGGGAGAGTTGTGCAACTAGAGGCGGCGTTTGTCCGCCTCCCGGGCTGCCTCCTGGGTCGGGCTGACCCTACGTGCCAGGATGCACCGGGCATAAAAGTGGACAGTGTGGAGAGAGCGGGGGAGAGAAGAAACTCCTGACTTTGAGGCCTGCGCTGACTCCACGGGAGCCGGTCAGCAACTCTCTCTCCTTGATCTGCCAGCTCGAGAGGACGTTCAGGTCCAGATCGGCAGGTATCACCTCATGAGTAGTTATCCATACTTTGCTGCTTTTAGGTGCTTTCACCTGAATAAATGCTTGATGTAGTCATCTCGTTCTGGCGTGATTATTGCCGAATCCCGAGTCCGTCCGGAACATAATTGGCAACGAGGATGGGATTCGGCAATTAAACAGTGGAACTCACTAGTGGAGTGCATAGGTTGGTGAGGTCGTGCCACTAGATAAAAATTGTGTTCGTGCTGTTGTGTCTGTGATCTTTATTGGCTACTGAAATAGCGGAACTCACTAGTAGGGTGCATAGCTAGGTGAGGTTGTGCCACTTGATAGAAATCGTGTTTGTGCTATTTGTGTTTGTGGTCTTTATTGTGTGTGCAACATGCGGTGGTCCTTTTTCGGGAGAGCTGCAGGCAGCACTGGTGACTGCAGGGAGGCTGCGCCTCCGAGGGAGTGTCCTGAATGGGGGCCAGAACCATGGAATACTCTGTGGAACCGATGGGAGACCTGCACCCGGGTATCTCCAGAACCATGGAGGCAGAAGGACCCCATGGTGGTTTTACAGTATTGGGGTCAGTTTGGGGAGACTGACCGTACTAAGAACTCGGTTCGACTGGAACACGCTGGTCGGATGGGAGGTGCTCTGCTGTGTGCATATAAGATTTTAGCGGAGCAGTTAAAGGAGGAACAGGAGAGGAATCAGCTCCTCCAAGAGCAATTACAGGCAGTCCGAGCCACCCAGGTGGTGCAGAGGCAGGCTCTGCTGGAGGTCAGTGATGAGAGGGAGCTCCTGGAGGAGAAATGTGCTAAATTGGCGACACATTACATGATACTAGTGGTAAAGAACAGGAGAGGGAGAAAACCAGGGCAGAAGGGGAGCTGGGTGGGGACTATTATCACCGACCCTGACTGGCACCCGGAAACTTGGGATGGGGACATTTGGGAATCAGACGAGGAAAGCCCCACACCAGAGGAGAAGGGGCCATCGCAGGACAAACCAAAAAGGTGAGCCACCCCGGTAATACGAAGGAAGGCTGTACTGACAGGGCAGGGACAGGTGGTGCGACAGGATGAACTAACTGATTTCACCCCCGAAGATATTAAGAATCTGCTAGTGAAATATAAACAACAACCGGGGGAAAAACCACAGTCCTGGATGGTAAGATTAATGGAGGAAGGGGCTGATTCGGTGATAACTGACAATGTCGATGCCTCGAGGTTTTTGGGGTTAACTAATGACGTGCATATACAGTCTGCCCTGCGAAGAGTGGACGGAAGTGGCAAGAGTCTTATTGCTGTGGTAGCCGAGGGTCTTGCTTACCGCCACACTAATGATGGTGATTGGCCCCCATCCAGCTCCTCCTGGGTTACTATAAGACAAGCATGCCAGATGCTTAAGGCAGAGGCCATGAAGATTGCTATAGAATTGGGAAGTCCAGAGCTTTATCTGCAACAGCCGTTGTTACCTGGGATGCGAAATAAGTTGTTGGAGGGCTGCCCAGGAGCGTGGCGCCCCTATCTAATTCCAGTTCTGATGTCAGAACAACGAAACCCTATTGAGAACGCAATTGAAAAGTTGCAACAGATAGGGGACCTTCCAGGATTGGCATTAGAGGTGGATAGAAAAGGCGTCAGTGAGAAAAGAGGTCTGAGTGGGAACGCAAGGTCGGAATGCGGGGAGCGAGCTCGGATCTTCCGCCTGCTTTTACAGAAGGGCATTGATAGACAGGAAATTGATGGGAAACCAACAGAAGTATTACGCCAACTAGCACACCAATATAATGTCTGTGCAGTCCAGGCTGCAAAGCAGCGCTCAGGAATAATGTCCAAGGCTGATAGATCACAGGTGTTGCACCCGTGGGAGGATTTAGAGCAGACAGTGTTAAGATTCAGACCGAAGGAGAAGCTGGAGGCAGTTTCTCCCCCTCAGGAGGGGCTCAGACGCCTGAAACAAGAATAGGGGCGTGGCCAAGCTCCAGTGTCCGAAGGGTTCCAATGTAGCATCGCTCGCCAAGACGATCGTTCGTTCGTTACACGTGCCATTTATTGTTCAGAACAAAATAGACAAACGGTTCATGCCTTGGTGGACACGGGAGCGGAGGTCACAGTAGTGCACAGGAACTCAGAAAAGTGCAAGGGGGAAGTAATCCCTGTTTGGGGTTTAAGTGACCAGCCTGTCAAGGAAAAACTTGTGACTGACTGCCATCAAGCCATACACCAGACTCTTGAAGCTGCTGGAATGCTGCGACCAGGGAAGGTTCAGGTGATCCAGTCAATCAGGGTTCTCAACAACAGAGGGTTGACCAAAGAGGGGACACCCCTTACCCTGATGAGAGGGATACCCTGTGTGAATTGTGCGGTAGCCACCTTGACTGTAGCATATGCATCCGGAGTGAACTCTAGTCTCTTCCCTGCTAGGGAAGGGTTGGTATTAAACCATAGAGGAATACTTGAATGGGATCCCAGGGGAGGACTTCTCGAAAATTAAGGCAACCCCTCCCCCTCCACCCCCAGCTTCCCTCCCCCCTCGCCTTCCCCTGTGAGTGGACCAGATGTTCCGGGGAGAGGAGGAGGATTGAGAGCCATACTCTGACTTATATCCTTACAGAGAGACCAGGAGCGTAACTTCAGTATAGAATACAAGAATGAAGTGACATCCAAGCTCCAGCATGCAGGGCACAGAAGGGGCCAGCGACCCCATGTAGAGATCATTAGGTGTGCTGCAAGCACTGGGAATTGAACAAAATAATGTTTCCTTTGTTCTGAGTTGCACCCAGGCCCAGATGTGGGTGCAGAGTGTCGTTGCAGGTATATTGAGGGAGGGAGACAACAGAGTCCTGCCCACCGAGATCTGAAGACATCGTGTGGGATGTGGCCACAGAGAAAGAGCGACAGCTTCAGGCGTGATGGAGAGACCTGCAGACTTCAGCCATGACCAGGTCCTCTGTGCAGTCATCACTTACGTACTGGCCCTGGCAGATGTCATCATTGAGAAGGTCTATCTGTGCTCTACCCGCCCCCACCCCCACCCACCCACCCCCAAAGATGATGCCCTTAAAGCGAGGAATGTTTCCTTTCGATACTGAAGAGGGCATATGCCATTATGGGATCAATCCGCAGAGTAATAGTAAAACCGTATTAGCTTATGTAGGGAAAGGATGTGTGTATTCTAGAATAACATGTAAATATGTGCTAAATAATGAAAGTTATAACCAGACTGTGTTTAATGACTCTAATACATGTGCTCACAATGTAGTTATTATTAGAGGCTGTAATTTTGTGTATGTTACCCATGTTTAATGACTATCTGTGGGTGTATGTGCTGCCATAATAGTGCCTTGCTACTGCAGGAGGCAAGTGAGACACCACCTTGATGACCAGCTGAAGCCTAAGTGCCTGCTACCATAGTCAAGGGCAAGACTGGGTTGGCCTCTGTGTTCGCCACCAAGAACCTTGAGCTCCACTGTTGGCTGCGACCCCTTAGGTGCTGAGCTGTGGGGACACATGCCATGCCAGACCTTGTTGTGAGTGATGGCCACCTCTGTCTCTGAGGGCCATCTAGGAGGCGAATGTAGGCCAAGCGGCCTGCTGCTGGCATGAGTGACAGTTAGCGTAATTAACTTGTGCACAGAACCACAGAACTTGCCTGAAAAATTGCTTATGCTAACTCTGCTGCACGTAGGCCCATTGGACTGCTTATGCCGTGCAAGGACTGACCATGCTACACAGACCAGGATACTGGCTAGCAAAATCCTGCAGTGCTACGACGACAGCTTTCCCATCATTGTTAGTAGATGTAGACTCGGCTCAGCACGCAACCTTGCTGCAATGGCTATGCTACTGCTTATGCATGACCGCAGATGTGAGAAGGCAGGGGCATGTGCTGCATGATTCTAAGCGACCATACCACCTCTATGCATGCCCAGGTCGGGATGTTACAGGACCTGACTCATCAGTTGAGAACGGATGGTAATTGGACTCCATTCGGATGATGGACGTGGGGTTGGCCATTGGTATAGAAACTGTTATTCGAGCTGTTATTTCTATTTCCAATATTATCATATGCTGTATCCCTTGCATAATGATGCTGACAGGAGACATGGTTGAAACTGCTATGAAAACATTATCTGTTCGGGTGCTTGGCTACGATAGATTGACCTCTACAGATCGCGGGGTGGTATGTGTAGGAGGTGAGAACCTTTATGATTGTTTGTGATCTCTACAGATCACGGGGTGGCATGTATTGGAGATGGAAATTTCTGTGATCTGTAGAGTCATAAAAATCTCCTGTGAGAAGAAGAGGCCAGACCTTGAGAAAGAAGATGTCTGCTTGCCTAGGCTGAGCGATAAGGAGCAGGGATGCAGCTGCTCAGCCTGGTTCACAGGCAGCCCCCGCCCCAGAAACCTGTTGAAGTGGCCGCTCGGCTGGGCTTGTAGCCAACTTATCCACAGACGTCCTCCAAACTAGCTTTGGAGGCCAAACACCCGGAAATGAGGAAAAAGAGGAGGAAGGCAGGACCCTCGAATTGAGGGCTGAGACCTCCGACTGGTGTGCACGCCTGCGCACTCGGGGGGAGAGTTGTGCAACTAGAGGCGGAGTTTGTCCGCCCACCGGGCTGCCTCCTGGGTCGGGCTGACCCTACGTGCCAGGATGCACCGGGCATAGAGAGGACAGTGCGGAGAGAGCGGGGGAGAGAAGAAACTCCTAACTCTGAGGCCTGCGCTGTCTCTGCGGGAGCCGATCAGCAACTCTCTCTCCCTGATCTGCCAGCTCGAGAGGACGTTCGGGTCCAGATCGGCAGGTATCACCTCATGAGTAGTTATCCATACTTTGCTGCTTTTAGGTGCTTTCACCTGAATAAATGCTTGATGTAGTCACCTCGTTCTGGCTTGATTATTGCTGAATCCCGAGCCCATCCGGAACAGAATGGCAAAAGAACATTTTCACTGTAGTTGCACTAATGTGATGAAAAGACAGACTTTGGCAAAAGACGAGGTGATGATGAGCTCTAAGGATTTGAAGTTAAAAAAAACATTTTGCCAGAGAAGAATTGGGCTATATTAGGCCTGTCACTGTCACAGAAAAACAGAAGTATAAGGCTAAAAAAAAAGGCTAAAAAGATCACCTCATCCAACCCAATGCACTGCAGCAGGACTGAGCTTGGCAAGAGCACTCCAGAGGTGCTTCTCTAACTTACTCCTGAAAATTCAAATGAAAAAAATTCTTAGTGTAGAATAAGAGTTAGCTTTAGTGCTCTACTGTGCTTACTGGGTTGGGGATTTTTTTTGTGGTCCTGCTATTCTTCAAACTAAATCTTCTGCAAATTCAGCGCATTTTATTGTCTCTGAAGGGCCCAACCTTGGAAAGCCTTTGGTCTCCGCCTTCCAACACCCCAGGTACGTATTATCGTGTCTGCCTTCAGTCCTCTCTATTTTAGACTAAACAAACTCAATCATCACAACTTGTCCTTGATTTTCAAAGAAGACTTATCTTCTTAGTGCTCTAATATAGACAAGGGTTGTGGTGAAGGGCCCACCTGGAGTTTCACAACCATGTGAAGCTCCAGCACAACCATGAGCCACCCTCAACATCTGACACCCACGTGCCCACAAAGAGCCACAACTGGGAGCTGTCCCCCATATCCTCAGCACCGCGCTGGCCTGTGGGCAGCTCCCTGGGCACAAGGGGACACGGCCAGAACAGCCCATGGGCCGCGACACTGGGGCAGGAACCACAAGAGCCACCAGCCCTGGAGCTGCCTCCCTGCAGCTGCAGCTGCTATCCCAGCAAACTCAACTTTTTTTTTTTTTTTTTTTTTTTTTTTTTACTGTCTTCCTAGGGAGAAAAATTCATCTGCAAGGTTCATTATTCAACAGCCTTTTCTTCCTTATAAGCTTCAGTAGGTTTTTTCAACATAAAAAGTGTAACTATGTTTCTAATAAAGAAGCATTACTAAACTAGACTCTTCACATGATCCTGCCCTTGATGAGAGCTTAAAAAAAAAGAACAAACCACATGTTACAATCCTTAGTCCTGCTACTGAGCTCTTCCTAATAGGTTTGAACTCAGATTTCAGCAGATAATCAAAATCCCGGTCCACTTCCATGAAGAGGCAGAACACACCAAGCAACTGGATTGTCCTGCTTGGGTCTCCTGTAAGGGATCACGATGCTAAGTACTTGCCATTGCATAGAGATACAGGCACTAACTGAAAGAAAACATCAGGCATCCAGCCTGACAAAGCAGTCCAACAGCAGCAAAGGAAGAGTGCTATTTGTGCATAACCTTCCCCAGTCTAACACAATTCTGTTGGGAAAACAGGGCTTCTTGCCCATGAGCAGTCCCAACTATCACAGAAGTCCTGCTGGCCAACGGAGACAGTGAGCCCTGCAGGAGGTGGCAATGATCCCTGGTCTGGGGGCTTGAGCCAACAAACTGCCCCCATTGCTCCTTGTGGATCCACGGGTGCTCCACACAGAGGCTCCCCTTTTACTGGGAGAGATCACATTTTTAGACAGTTAGACACAAATCACTTGAAACAAGAGTGGATACTCAGAGGTGAAGCAGAGCTCTCTTGCATGGAAAACATAAAAGTGACGAGAGTAGTAAGTGCTTATTCAAGAGGTTAACAGTAAGACCTCTAGTAAGACCTACAGGTTTTTTTTTTAAAAAAAAACCCTCGCATCACGAAAAACAAAAGTTCCCTTGGGAAATGGGAAAGACTCAGTAAAACCTCATAGAGAAAACAAACAAACTCTCACCAAAAAAAAAAAATAAAAAGAAGCAGGGGAGATAAAAAAAAAGATTATTTCTTTATTATCTCATAACCTCATAAGCAGGCAAACACAGTGTGCATGAGCCCTCAAGCTGTAGAAAAGTGTGGAAAACACATGGAAAAGCGTCCATGGTGGTAGGTAACGACACCCACCAAGCTCCGAAGCCCGAGCAGGTGCCGAAGAGGCTGCAGCTGAACCAAGACCCTCCCCGAGCGGTGGCGGGAGCTGCGAGCGGGGCCTCCCTGAGGCCAGGCTGGTCCTCCCGCTGCCCGGGAGGCGGCTGCCGGGGTCAGCGCGGGGTCAGCAACGGCCGCCGTCGCTTCCCCCCCGCGCCACACGCGAGGTGGCGGCGGCCGCACAGTCACAGCGCGAAAGCGCCGTTGGCGGCGCTCGCAGGCGCGTTCGTGAGGGAAACCAGGGACACAATGCGGGGAAGCGGCGCGCGCCGTCACCATCCTGCCTGCCTTCGGCCGGGGCAGTGGGCTGGAGCAGCACATTTGTGTGCTTTGTTGTGTTTTAAACAGAAACCGCTCAGGAACAAATTAAGTTCACTTCGGGGGAGGGGGGGGGAGTTTCAGTGATCCACACTTAAATTTGAGCACAATGAACTGTGTTCTGGATTCATTTCAAACTGTATGAGAAGAGCTTTTCAACGAAACTCTTTCCAGGAAATATTTCTTGCACAAAGATTTCAACAATTAATTTACATGTTTACAATAGCAGTGTAATTTAACTTTTTTTTTCTCCTTCATTCCAGGCTGTTTTGTCGATAGTCGCACTCACTTCTGCTTATTTATAGAATGCAAATAAAAACTCAATAATGAACAGCTCTGCCTTTTGGGCTCCTTTTCTGTCATGCTCTACTGATCCATGAAATACTTGAAAGGGAGAGAAACATGTTAATGCACTATTCTTATCATCACTTAAGGTTTTAAGCAGTTGATCTTAAGGACAAGCACTGCCTTCCAGTGCCCCATTAGGGATGGGCCTGCGTACGCTGATACTAACGGGACTGGGAGTCATGCAGACCTTGCAGGGTATATGCAGTCACACGACAGCCTGGCCAAGGAGCAATGCAGTAGGGAACATGCTCCTTTATACCTAGGTTTGCTGCTGGGGGGCTCCAGGAACTCAAGTGTAAAAGTGCCTTAATTTGAGAGCAATTAAGTCATTGCCCATCTTTGCCTTTCCTCAATGCAAACCTAGATACAGTGCCAACTAACATGATGTTTCACATTCAGTGAAACAGAGATGGAAGGGCTTGTAAGTGACAATAGCCAGTAACAGGGGCAGAACTTCTCAATTACTGTGAAAGTCTCATCCCCTGTTGCACATCGCAAGAAAATAAAAATCATTAAGTTGGGATAGGCTTCACCCTACCTGAGGTCGCCACCTAGAAGTTAGTTGGCTAGGTCTGAGCTAGTCAATGCAGCCCTATAGTCAGTGGAAACAAATGCACACTTCCCAGGAGGCCAGATGCATCACACAAATACAGCAGGGCTTTTTTTCCAGAACACTCTTCCAACAACATGACCAGTGTCTGCGGCTTTGTGTTAAAGGTTGTCAGGTGCTCCACAACAGATTGCTTGTTAAAATTGGCCACGTACTCCCACACTGTCTTTCCTAGATTTGAAGCGCTACTTAACGCTCATGAAGACCTTTCTTCTTCCCGTAAGTGCACAGTTCCTTTAAGAACTTGAAGAGATACTTGACAAGGTCTTTCACCACAACTCCCCTGTTGTCCATCTTAAGTTGTCCCAACTTTTGCAGACACCATTTAATCCCTTCAAGGTGTTCCAGTTTGTAAGGCCTCCCTCCGCTCTGTAAATTAAACTGACCTCCATAGTATTTTTATTCATAATTCCACTAATATATCCTTTATTTTTGCTTCTACCCCTTTTTCAAGTGCACACTAATCATCAGTTTCCCATACAGCACCAGTTTCATTAGCCCCTTTGCAGTGCCCTGATACCAAGCCCACATGAAATGGATAGTAACTGCTAGTTGGAGGTGCCACCTTTCAACTACTTTGCTACTTCAATTCTTTTAGAAACCTTTAGCGAATACTATCTAGTCCCAATTAATTTGTCATCATGTGCCTTTTGGTTTGTTCTATAGCCCTTCTAATAACACTTTGATTTGAAATTAAGCTATGCGGCCTCTTCTAACCAGTGGGAGTCAAGGTTCTCATTACAAATCAAAACCTATCTTTGTTCATGAGCTTCTATATAGACATTCATTTCTTAAATTAACTCATTACCTGTAGGCATAGCCCAGACAGTGTAACCCATTCCATAGGTCTTCAGATAATCTTTATTTTGCCAATAATAAGAGGGCTTGGAAAAGTATTTCGCAAAGACCCGAAAAGAGAACAACGCTGAAATGCCAAGAAGACTATAATGCCTGTCTTTCCCTCCTCCCCCCCCCCCACAAAAAAAATCTCCAAGTCAGCTTTTCCTGTCACAGCAGAACTATCACCACTCTGGATGTCTCCTCCCATAGGAACAAAACACATTTTTATATGTTGACAGGGCAGCATTTATGGTTTGAGGTTTTTACTCATATGCAATCATCCAAGTGTTAAGACCACATCTATTAGCTTGCTTACTCACCCAGGATGCCAGCTAGGTTACACAGTTCTTCCTTTCAACGTTCAGATACAGTTTTAGTCCCACAAGTTGCAGGTCAGACCATTTAAACTACTTCACCATGAAACTACATCCCCCAGGACGCTCTGAGCTTCAGGTGAGATACCACTTCACTGGCAGCAGTCACATTCTGAACTAATCTGAGCAGAAGGCCTTCCATCTGCACAGAAAACACCTCAGCAACACCAGGTACCGCTTATTTTCACGCAAGTTACATGTAATTTAAGTTGCTATCTCAGCCATTATTTCTGAAAAACTATTTTTGCTATTTCACTTTTTAACAAATACAACCTCCTTCTCTTTTAAAGATCTAAAAACCTCTCTGCCCTTAACTCATCCACACTACCACTTATAAGAGCTCTACTACTTAAAAAAAAAAACAAAACAAAACACCACCAACAAAAACACACCTAAAGTAAGCAATCAAACCAACTATCTCATCACACTGTGTTCTCTGCAAATAGGCTATTCAAGGTCAGGAGAGACCTCTGTATTCATCAGGAAAGGAGCAAGCATTGATTCAGATTTTACATGTGTGAAATATGAACTACCCATGAGACAACACTGTTCTTGTGGCCATGGGCTTCTTTTCTTCATGGGCTTCTTCTCTTCCCTGAATCTCTGCTCCAGCAGTGCCCAAGTGAATCACAGAATGTATAGATCTAATAACCCAGGCCATGCTACACTAAAAGATTCCCTTTTAGCTATCCTGAAGGCAAGATGAATTTATGATCAACATCTGGTTTTTGAACATGGGATAATAAATGTGGAAAAAAATGTTTCTCTGGTGATGAGGTGGTGCAGAAAGACTGCAAGGTGCGCATTCAGTGATAGGGCTGATCCTCCCTCTCTCATTTACGCTGGAACCAAGGAAGAGAGATTTTCAAACTACAGGAATGACAGTATTACTGCTTCCTTAGCTCAGTTTTAATAGACCCTTCTTGTAACCTACTCCCTACTGCAGTTTAATCTCCTGCTGGTGGTTCTCAGAGCTGGCCCAGCAGATGAGCTTGCCAATTTAATTTCTTCTTTATATGACAGACTGTTGGCCGCTAGGATCATGTTCAAATAATCCACTTTTTAAATGCAGTTTATTAGTGTAAAAGTAATAATTAAGCATATTCCCAGAAGAAACGTGCACCTAATCCCAGAGCAGTTACAGCAGGACTCGTTACCGTGCTTGTTTGTGCCAGCAGCCACGCTGCCCGCACCATGAGCACATCTGTCTGCTACTGGGAAACGTCACAGTATAGACACTTTTCCTCAATTTCTGAAGTTCTGTCTGTGGGGCATAGAAGTGCAGAGGATCCAATATTTATTTGGGTGGGGTGGGGGCTCTTGGCAATATGATTTTTATAAAAGGTGCAGGGAACATGTTTGGAAAGCCTTTTTGCCCTTGGAATTCTAAGTGTCAATCTAGTACATTTTAGTCATTTCTGGAAGACAGTTGAGTAAGGTTTAATATTTTGAGAGAGATTTGGGCTTTTAATAGTAGAATTCATCAGCAGTTATGGGTATGTTCAGAGCTAAGAGCACTACACACATACAAGGTTCTTCAAGGTATTTGTCAGCTCTGCTGTGGGCAGAGGGAGCTGCTCTGTGCACTCGGGAAGGGCCACAGACCCTGCGCCTGTTCTCTCGGGACTAAGCGCCGCAGCCCATCTCCTGCCTGCCCTGTGTGTAGAACATCTTCTGAGAATGGCTGCAGGAGCTGACTGCGGTAAGGCCTGACTTACGTAGCAAAATGTGCTTTTTCATATGCCCATGAAGCTTGCAGGCCACGAGCTGCGGGGCCAAAGGGAAACCATGGGAAAGGATAGTGAACTTTTTGCCAAGTGCCGTCACCCACATTGTCCCCAAGGGTCCCCCCGGCTGCACTTACCTTGAACATTTGCAGGAGAGTGGAGGTGGTTCTGTCTGCATTCTGCAAACACTTGTACAGATTCTCTCTGGGCAGAGTTCTACATGCTGGAGAAAATCCTGACACAAGTGGATTCTGATAGATCGAAATGGGTGGAATTCATCTTTTCAACATTTTTTTTGCATTTCTTACAAATTGTGTGACCTGTACCTCCTGTTTGTGTAGGAAGCTCTTCTGACAACTTAGACAGGACCATCTTAGTGATATTCCTAGTGAGGACGTTAGCAGACAATGTAGATACCACCATTACCTACAGGTAATGAACCCAACTCAGCCTTCAGTTTTAGCACCTGCAAATGCTAAAACATAATGCACAAAATTATCTTCCTGTGAAATAAAAACTACAATAAAGTTAAGGGTCATATTTATTTCAGAGCTTTCTGCAAGCAAAATTGCTTTGATACAAAATGAGTTCAATGATACAGTGCTACCATCCACTCAAGCAAAAGAAAACCTCACATTTACATGAATGCACTTTATACTGATATTCTTAGAGAATAATAGTTCAAGTATCCAGAATGTATCTGGCCTTGTTGAAAGCAATGGCACAGAAATGCTGCAAGGTATTGGAGTATCATAGTACTGGCAAGTGCTTAATAAACTCTGTGAGTTCTCCAGGAGAGGCTGTATAAATAAGGGTATTGTGAATGTGTCCTTGTATTCCTTAGTACCTCTGAGATATATCTGTTAGTGTTTGTTTAGTTAGGTCAAAATGTGTAATTGTGTCTTTTGGCTTTTTTTTTTTCCTTTTTTAAAGAAAAATCATGAGGTATCCTTTATTGTTGCCTAATGACATAGTGATAGACCTATTGTATTCAGGTTGCAGAGACTGACTGTACATTCAGTACACTGTACATTCAGGAATTATTTTTAGTGTACTTTCTACACATTACTGTGTACAATTGTTAGTTTACATTAAAACTCTTCCCCCTTCTCATAGGATATGGCATAAACAAAAAAAAATCTGACAAAAAATATACACATAAAATAAGAAGACAAATACACAAATAAGGCCATCTCCGGAATTAAAAATCCACTTCCTGTGATATTTCATAATAATTTCTACACAATATTTTACATCTTGGAAACTTAAATATTTATTGCAAAAGTAAACGCCTTTACAGAGGCAAACATATTATCTCTTCAAGGGCTTGCCAGGTTTGCTGGCTTGTGGCCTTCTTTTGGGAGTTGGAATTTTAGAAGGCTTTACTGATCCTGGCCGAGAACCTGCTCGGGGTGTCGGTTTGCTTGCAGCAGGAACAGTTTCTGACATATCTGAGCATACAGACTGGATTTCTGAAATGTCAAAATCGGATGCGTCGCTGCCCCGGCGGCTGCTTGACCTGCTGCCAGCCTTGCTTCCCGCGCGGCTGGCAGATCTACTCGGAGTTCTTCGCGTTTCTAGAAAGAGAAGAGCATCCCAGGTGAGGAGGGGGAGAGTGTCTGTGTCTCCAGCAGTCCCAGAAATAACTTGGGGCACAACCTACACCCGAGACCTCTGCCAGGGAAACGGGATGATCCTCAAGGTTCCCCTTTCCCGCTAAGAGAGGAAAGGAGAGATCAGATGCTGAGGCACAAGTAATTTAGTCACTAGCCCAGCTCATAAAAAAACGTGTTTTCCTGGCAGCCTTTCTTGATCACGCAGTCATGCAGAACGTGTTTACTAAACAGCCTTTCCTCCTCCATTTTCTCAGCTATGAATCAGAATTCAACATCTAGCATCTTCATTTTTTTAACATACACATCTGAGATCTGACTCCGTTTTAAAATGTGTACCCTCATTTTTTTAAATCAAAATCATATATTGGCAAGCCACAAGTAAAAGGAGGAAAATCATTTCCCAATCAGAGAGTAATGAGTAAATGATGTTTCTACAAGTCTTTTGAAGTCAAAGTCTGGGCAAACAATGCACATCATGAAGAAAAAAAACACACGGATCTTAGATAGAAGAACATTAATGTGGTTTTATGTAATTCCCTAATTGTTTACTGAATCTTTGTGGCCTTGACAAACCTGGTTCCCTGGACAAAGGGAGCCAAATTGAAACTGGAATCTTGGGTGGTTTGTTTTTTTCAAGTCAGTAATAGCTTAAAAGATATGTACTATCCGAACAGGATTTTTCAGTACTGCTTAAAGTGTTGATGAGTTATGATAAGATGACCACTTACTCTCCATCATATCTGAGCATAATTTGGATCCTGTCCAGAACTGAATACTGTGGTTTATGCAAATGCTCCCTAGTTCTTAGCTCCCTGGGTGGGTACCCTGGCCATGGCACGGTCAGGAAGTTTGCCATTCGCACGTGGCACGGCTGCTGCGCAGGGCCGGGAACCCCGTGAGCAGAGGAGCCTTATTCTGACCATCTGCACCCCCAGCAACAGGGATGCGGAGGCAGCAGGACTGCGCTTTCCCCTCATTCTTCTCGGGCACCTTCCCCACCTCCTGACATGCCCCACAGGGGGAAAAGCTCCGGTTTTAGTTCACATCAAGCTCTAAAATCAAGACACTTACCTGCAAATTGAGCTCTAACTCTGGAGGCTGCTGTTGACAGTATCCCACTGTCCTCTCCAGACTGGAATCCCTTCCCAGATATATAGCCCGGTAGTCTGAGTTTACTCCCTTGAATTGGAGTTCCCTGTGCAGAAAAGACATGGTTGTTTCAGTGACCACTACTGAAGATAAGGCCTGGTGTTAAGCAGCAGTTTCACATACGGTCACCTTAACTATGAATCTAAAATAATAGTGTGAGTCACTAAAGGGCTCTTTTTTGGGGTTGTGAACAGCTTTGCACATTGTTTTAGCAGCTGGTATTTGAAGTAGTCTAAATGCACATAAAAAAAAAAAAAAAGATCACTCAACAGTCTGCTTGGCATCAATATTTTAGCATTCTTTGTATATCAATTCATATATAAAAAGAGAAAGGCTGCCCTCTTATAATTGGTCAGACATAAGATTAGTTGATGGTACAGGACTTAAATTAACAGAGACTACATTTTTTGTCTATGAAAACTGCTTGATACATCCTTCTGGCTGCAGTTGCTGAATACAGGTGCTGAATACATTCTTTTTCAATTTGTTATTATGTTCATGGTAAAACAAAATGACATTTTCTGAAATGTCTCTGCTCTGTAGCTTTATCTTGCTTGTTTTCTGTTTTCTTTTGGAATGAGGTCCTGATTTGCGGTTAGTCCCAAATGAAAATATTTCTTTCAAAGTCACTAGAGTTAAATCCTTGCGCGGCCATAACATAACCACTCTTTTGGACAGAAAATAATCCCAAATGCCTCAGGAATCTATTAAAACTGACCCCAATCCCACTTGCTCCACTTACAATCTTAAATCTTAAATATTTTTTATATAATAGAAGTTCACTGAAATTATACACAGTAGTGACAACAGGCAAGAAATACAGTGCTCTCATCTGAAATAAGTGCCAGTTCAACGTAATTCAATGAAAACAACACAGCTTTCCATGCCTTTAAACCCTGCACATGTATTATGAATCTTTAAGGTACCATCAATTAATCTTATAAATTATTGAGTATATTAGAAACCAGTAATTGACTCAATGTTGAGATACTGGTAATCATTTTTCAGCGAGGGTCCCGTGTGCCAGAAGTGGCAGAGATGCCTGCAGTGCACACAAGCAATACGACTACTCACACAGAAAGAGGCAGTGAGCAATTGGTTATGCAGTGTAAAGGCACGCAAAGGTTATGGCAACTTAGCCCTGCAAGGTGGCAAATGAAGAGCAAGAGAAGTGCAAGTGCAGCTCTGTGAGGAGCAGATGCAGCAGAGGCGGTGGCAGAAGGAGCTTCCCTGCACCAGGGCGTCTCTCTAACGCAGGGCGAGGGTAACTCTGGCAGCTGACACGTCAGCTTGCAGATCGACCGAGCTGCAGGCTTTCCGCTGGCTCTACTGACACTAGAGAAGCTGCTTGGGCTCCAAACCCATTTAAATGCTGGTCAGTCAACTTGATGCCATCTCGACTGCTATGCTAGCAGCTTCTCCCTAAGGCAGGGGCTGGAAATGAGACCAAAGCTCGTTTCCTGGACGCCATCAAACAGCTATCTTACTAGAGCAACGATTGCTCATTACCCGCCTTAGCTCAGCTCTCCAGCGCTGGAAAGATTCAGCTGCCCCAGTCAGTCTTTTGTGCCGCCTTCCTCACAGTGACTGGAGATTTCTTTGTTTAGTGAGGTTGTTTTGGACATGAAAATTTATTAAGCTCATTCCTGCAGTTCATTAATATGATGGTGTATTATAAACTCAAGGGGGAATTTTAGGTAAAGACAATCTGTGAAGTAACTGAAAGGCTATACAAAGAAAAGGATTTTTCTGTATTTACTCATACAGTTCATTGCATACTCTTATGTACAATTCTATGATTTATTATTAATCATTTGAACTTCAAGCATGTGTTTATTAAGACTGACTTTTAGTTATAAAAAACCATAACAAACAGCACATCACAGAAAGAGTGAGGAAAAACAGAAAAGAAATAGTTTCACAAGGGCCTTAGATAAGGACAATGTACTATTAATATGCAAGGGATACTGAAGCTCTGAAGCACTGAAGCTCTAGTGACAGTTTTAGTGAGGGAAGGTCATTAGACTAGGATCGCTGTCCTTACTGTACCTCTGCAGATGACCCTTGACAGTCTGAAGATTCTGGTAGCTTAGAAGGAGTTGACGTTTTGCTGTTTGTCAACCATGGTTTACCATAGTTGCGTGTTAAATGATGGGGTGTCTGTGTGAAACAATGGTAAATCACAACATGAAGGACAGTAGTGGGAAACAATGTCATGGCAAACATTCAGGCTACAGGAAGATCAAATCTTACAGCAGAAAGAACTACGCAGAAAGAGTTGATGTTCTGAGAAGTGGTGGTGGCAGTGCTTATTCCTTAAATGAAAAGGATTGCTCTGTCTGAGCCCCTTCCCAAATTGCCAGTTAGCTCACTTAGTACCTTAACTGTAAAGAATTTTGCTACTGCAGTGCTGCAGAGGAAGAGCAGCAGAGGAAGAACGCCGAGGCCGTTTCTGCGACCCTCCGAAACACGGCCAGACACCTGAGGTCCTTCCTCCCTGCCGGCCAGCGAAAACCCCGGCGGCGCTCGAGCCCGGAGCAGCCTGCGCCCGGTGCTCCCCCCGCGCGGCGCCGGGTGCTCCTCACCTTGGGGGTGCTGGCAGCGCCAGCCTGCGGGGCAGCTGCCTGGCCGGCCTGGCTCGAGAGCGACGTGGATCTGTTGGGAGAGCCGCCCCTGGAAGAGGGTCGGGATCTCCGGCCCCGCGGTCGGAACGCTGCCATGCTCTGGCTGGCCCCATCTGCCAGGATGAACTTTTCACGAAGCTCCACGTTTGTCCTCCCTTTAGCTGCAGCGAATCAAAGAAAGATGTTGACTTAGTCACACACGAATTGTGCCGTAAGGCCGCTTACTGACATTTTTGCCATGCCGACTCATTTAAAGGATATTTTTAAGGATAAATAAAATGCATCACTGTGCAATGCATTTATTTTGGACACAGAAGAGTTTATGTGCAGAACTTGCTTATTCTAACACTTTATGCCAGCAGGAATGAACCACTGTCAAAGGAAGTCAGCGTGATAATGGAATGCTCAACGTGCTAAATCATTGTTAATCCATCAACTATTAATACATAGACACAACCTGACGAGCAGTTTTGCTAACTCTACAGCTACTCATAATAAATAATACTTGCTTGAATGTTCCAGGAGGAATTGCTAAATACAGATTACCGGAAAGCAGCAAATACATTTATTTTAAACTATGGAATTAGGTAGTTTGGCAACATGCAATGATGAACACAAAATCAAAACTATAATGAGGTAATTGGTGATTGAGCACTCACACACACATACGAACACACGTGAGATAATGTTCCAAAAGAATAGATGCAAGACTTGTTAGCAGTTAACTGGGTCAGTTTGAATGACAATTGTTTTTGAAACACTCTTCAAGCGTGTCAAAAATAATTAGCTTGCAAAGCACCAGCCCACATAGAAACAAATCAAGCTAAATGTGATGGGTGAAGCATATTGTTAAAAATATATATATTAAAAAAGTAGGAAAGAAACGAAGAGAAAGGAGGAGAAGAAGAGGAGACAAAGAGAGGGGTTTGCCAACCTATAGTAGGCTGAGTGGTAATTGAAGAGTTTGATTCCGAACGTAACATTTTACTCCCGTGATGATGAACTAGAAAAAATGACACAGGATATGGGTCACATTTAAGAAAATCGTTAGCAGGAGAAGAAATCAAGTACAGCAGCTGCATATGCAAGAGCCTCAGAGCACCAGGCCAAAGGACAGAGCTCAGAGCAAAAGCTACCTCTAAGTGCTCCTCAATTCCCCTAAGCAAAAGGAACTAGCACTTGAATAGACTGTAGTCCCACTTGGGGCACTTATCTGCTGACATAAAGAAGTAATACAAGCTAAAACTGCTTCACTTAGGCTTAGCACATTTTAAGCTGTCTGTCACAAGAGTTCTTTGAAATTTGCGTTATTTGAATACAGAAGGAGCTCTTGGTGAAAATTCAGATTTGCTGTGCAATACGCTTAAGCAAAGGTGCTTAAGCTGCCATCAGTGGCTGCATTGAATCACTGCCTTCTACAGGATTGCGGATCCTGCCCAGGACCATGCACCTACCCACAACCTGCAGTGTGTCTGGTTTGGGGGTTGGGGTGCCTGGTGTGCTTTGCATTCCCTCAACCCACGGTGTTGACTTACACATCTGCCCTTCCTGTGAAAAAGGGGCAAGGCCTGACAGCAAACACTATAGTGGTGCATAAAATACAAAGCCTGTTACATGGGGAAGAGGGAGGGAAGAGCTGGCAAATCAACCTCTAAAGGCCTCTTTACCTGAGGTTAGAGTAATAAGGACTTCTAATCAACTACTTGGATAGTTATTAATTACTGCAGCTGTCCATGTCAGCTCAAGTAGGACACAGAACAACAACAGCCTACCTGCCAACAGAGCTCAGAAAAACGTTTGGTGGATGTCAAAAATAAGCAAGTTAAACCTTCAGTGAACCTGGATATTTGACTTTCCACTACCTTGAACTTTTGAGGAACAAAAGTAAAAAGCTATAAAGGATGGCTCTGCAGGCATATGTGTCTGTACAATAGTAGCTTCTGCAGAAGCTTTGAGAGGTAAATCACAGTAAGTTTAACACTGCCAGCTAAATGGATAGGATTACCTCACTACATGATCTCAGCTCATGTCCAACACACATAGCCATTACATACAGTTTTTGCAGTTTTACCATATTTTTTCCCCCCCGAGTTTGACTTGCACCTCTGCTAGCACCTTCACGATGGGTTTCCTTTCGTCTGCGCTCGTTCCTCTAGGAGTGGTGCCCGACAGAGCCCACCTGCACCCTGCAGAGGTAGGCTGTCTGCCGGAAGAAGATGCCTCATTAAGTAGCTGTCTGCTGGTTAGCAGCGCGTTTGATGGAGCTGCCCTAGGGAGCTTGGAGGCAGAGCACTCCCTGCTTCCCTGGATCAAAAAGCCTTCCTGATCAGAGCACTTTCCACTCCTGTTGCACAAGGTTCAGGACTCAGCAGCGTGGTTCTAGGGAGCATGCCGTGAAAAGTCAGGGCTACGAAGGCAGAGCCTAAGAACCTGCGTGCAGTCACTGGCCACAGGGGGTTCTATTTTTTCCCCTGCTTACTGTTTTTGATTGCCTCATTTTGATTTATGGCATTGAAACTTCTCTCCTGCTGAGAGCATTTCATCAGACATTTCTCTATGTTATTTCTGCCAAGTCATACAAGCAGCTTCCACGCCATAAACTCGGGTTGGGCTAAGCTCAATTCCTAGTTACGCCACTCTGAAACTGGAGGCACTGCGGAGAAGACACTGCAGTTATTCCAGACATACATCAGTGCAAGGGGAGAGGAGCTGAACCATGTGATTTAAAGCCTACAAAAACAGAACATTATGGGACATTTAATGAGTTGGTGTTTACAGGACTGGCATTTTGTACAATTCAGTCTCTAATTTGAGACAAAGAACAATACTACTCTTGACAGTGACTGCAGCCAAATGATTATTTGCATGTCCATTTTGACAGTCTGGTTACCTACCCCTGCAAGGATCATTCTTCACGAGGAACTCATCAAGCGCCATCCAGCCACCTCCAACACGAACCATGACTGTACTCCGCAGGATACGAACCAGCCGCAGTTGTTGAGAGTCACCAAACTGCAACAAGACAAAACAATACTCTGAGCCTCTCAGTCAGTCTTCAAAAACGAGAGAGACGTTTCAAGCTGATGGGTTGAAAGTCAGTGTTTAAAAGCTTATTTTAAAATTTTATTTATTAGTAAATGCTCAAAACTGAGATTTATTTAGGCTGTTTTATTATTAAAGCTGTTAAGATTATTAAAGCTGTTAAGATTTCAAATCAAATGCCACTGCATTAGTCCAAAGGAGATGCCAGGACGGCAAGAAAGAATCTCAGGTTTCATTTTGTGCTTGATTCTCACATCTCTGATGTTAGGAAGAAAGCAAAATTAGTAACACAGTCACACAATTGATTGTGATCTGCATTAGGGAAGATTAATGAAGACCCACTCGCATTATTTCACTATTAAAATCTTAATCAAACTCCCTTTTGCAACCATGTAATTTTTAATGCAGTCAGCTGAAAAGAAGGCAAGTCCTGCTTTAAATGATCACTGAGTGGGCTGGCAATTCAACTCATCACAGGAGTGTTGCACTTTTCCATCAGCTGATTCATTACTTGAGGTGTAGTGTTGATACTGTTCACTGGCCAGCTCCATGGGGAGAAGGGGACATTAGGAGAGCAAGGAGTGATCTTTAGCTCTCATAACTGTCCTCTGTGATAAGCTGCTGTCACCCCTCTAACTACGACGAGGTTCTGCAGAATTAAGACATGCTCAAAAAGCCATTTCCTACCAACTCTTGAGTTGCACGAGCCAACTCTTCCTTCTAGCCAATGACTAGACCTAAGGTGGCTTTTGCTCTTGCAGACTGTATAACAAAACTTGGATGAACCATGCCTGTTTAAATCTGGGTCAGGAAAAAGTGATCAAAATGTTGACCCCATGATCTCAGAAAGGCTAACCAGAAAGATTCAGTACTTTTTAGATGATGCCACTAAAACATTTATTTACTTGAAATCAGATTATTAGGCCATAGGCAGCACTCTGACACACAAGTGTTTGCAGAGAACTCGTTGAAACCAAGAGAGTCAAATACAGATCTGTGGAAGAACCTGTGAGCTTGGAGGAGGCTGGCCATAGCCCAGCATATCTACTTGCTCCAGTGAGGGCACTGAAATGCCTTGAAGGCAAATCACCCCAATGTGCTACCTTAAAGGAGTTGAATTATTTGACACCGCTCAAGCCAAGGAGAAGAGTAAGATTAAAGGAGTATTACTTTTTGGAACCAAACAGAAGCAAAGCTTGCCACTGAGTAACAAAAAAAAATGCTATACATGAGAAAATTTAAATGAGCATTATCTCTAAAGGATTTATATACATATATATAAAATGAACTCAATATATGCATAATAAAGAACCATTTTACATATGTAGAACAGAGAAACCAAAAAAGGGCCAAATCTGTGCCGTTTATTTTCATTGGCTTTTTTCAAAAGATTTGTTTTTCTAGAAATTATAATGATCATCTCTTTTTTCCCTTTTCTTAAGCCACCTCCCCATCCCACCTTAATTCTCTATTTAAACCCTGCCAGACAATTAGAGCAAGGCTCAGACAGCATATCCTTTAGGAGCTGTCTATGCTGGAGTTAATTCACGCAGCAGGGCTTTTGGAGAGCTGCACAGAGGCTTCTCTCAAGGCATTTTTCCTACCAGTAACTCAGATCTTAACCTAAAAACGTAACTTGTTATCTTGGAATATTCTGCTACAAAACCAGAAACTTGTAAAATAGCAGTTTTAAATTATAGTTTAAATATCCAAGATTTTTATTATGTCAATTGCTGCTGATCATTATCTGGTTCCTTTAAAAGTAATCTCCTTAATGAAAAAATGGTCAAGGAACAAGCAGGGCGGTGAGGCTCCCCGGGAAAGGTATGTTCCTGAGCACCGAAGGGGACACCACAGCTGGGCAGCAATGAATTAGCTGAAGATGAACGGATGGTGGGAGGACTGACCACTGCAAGCTTCAAACACTACACATTAGTGAGGTTAGAGGGAGAAAAAAAATAAAGGGAGAAACTTCATAACACATGCCACTGGTTTATACCTGATTTCCCAGGAAGAACTGATAAGAAATGAAAAATGGAAGAAAGACACAATTAGTTTACAGGAAATTCTCTACAAGATTCTAAACACATGCAAACAAACAAATTAGACATTCTAAATAAGGTATCTAGTTCAGAGATGAGCAGGTAGCTAGCTCTCCAGAGACTGAATACTGAAGACTTCTCAAGGCCTTTGTTTCCTTCCCATGGCTGTTTGGTCTTTTGTAATCATCTAAGAGTATTTAATAAGCTCTTGTAGCTAAAAACACATATCTCATCTGAAATGGTTCTGGTTATTGAGTCTAGGGATAGCAAATACTTCTCTACAATGTGATACACATATTTTTTTTTCTGTCATCTAAATTGTTCTGCAGATCTAACACATTGCTTGTCCTTCTACAGATGAAGAAAGAGTGTGCTCCAATAAAATGACAGGTGAAAGGGGAGTAAAAGTGATAGAATATACTTCAGCCACACATTTTTGAAGTTAACATAATACCATAGATCAGTTCTTATCATACTAAAAAAAGAAAAAAACAGGTACAGTTTAAACACTTTAGATATTTAGACAATAAGTTTGGATTTGCAGGACCTCTTTTATTTATGTATATATGCAGTTGGCTTTTGAAAATTCCCAATCATTGAAAATAGCTTCTGTAGTTTCAGTAAAAACTAATAAATGCAGCAGCACTTATCTACAGGATTAGCCAGTATATTCTAATAAGAATAATTCATATAAAACTGAGACAGACTGAAAGAAAAATGTCATACAAAATTTCTGTAAATTGATATAACCTAATTTCTTGCATAGTCATGTCATATGGAGAATCTTTAAGCTGAAAGAGCAAGGAAAGTCATTAGTAAGACTTACCCTGTACTTGTTATCCCCGATCTGTTCGACTTGAAATCGCTTTGCACATTTACATTTGGCTACCTGCCTTGTAACCTTAAAAAGCAAACAAAAAAAATCAGAATTGGATAATTACTTTACTGCTAATACCATGTTTTGAAAAAAAAACTTATATGACTGGAAAACTGCAAATTACATTGACAGGAAAATCCCATTACATATTAAACACTGTGACTACAGTAGAATAGGATTTGCTATCCATGCAAGCAGAAAGGGTACCTCGTCTTCAATTTTGTCGGCATCCGTGAGAGGCTTGTAGGCATCCTTGTTTGGATGAAGAGCTGCTACAAATTCATAATAGTCAATATATCCATCACCATCTCTATCAAAAATGTCCGCAACAGCACTCATTTCCAGCCGGCTTGTTGGGAATTCTGTAAGATAAAAGACAACACCAGAAGGTTAATTTTTTTGGCTTTTCAATCCCATTACAATTATTGACTTTATCACAGATCTTTTTATGGTTTTGAGGAACCAGGTGGAAGATAATGTTTATCAAAATGCCTACAAAATTCAAAGGACTAAAATAATCTTTCTTAAAAAAATGAGCTGTTGTATAAAACTGAGTGTCCTAGTGCGGTCTGAGGAGCGATGCACAAGAGAGGGCACAGATGAAACTGTAAGATAGAATTTTTTTATAGTATTCCTGACTTCCAAAGATCATAAAATACCAGACATGAGAAGACAAATTGTTAATGAGAAAAGGCCATGCAAGAATTTAACGTTAATTAAATTTAGAATGCAAGGCCTGCGCCGTTAAGGAACATGGGCCGTTTTCGTGAAACCTTCCTTTAGATCAAGCTCATCAGCAGTGGAATATTAACATACAGAAGGATGCTTTATGAAACGGTCGAGGAAAATATCAGGATGGTTAATAGGGATTAAACCATGTACAAACAAACTGATCTTAGAACTAAAAAGAGTTTCTAGACTCCAGAAACAATTTAAAGTAAAATAACTGTCATCTCAAAATCATAATCAGTGACTCGGAAGGAGAAATCTGTGCCTAACACAATGGCCCACGTAGTACACACTAAAAGAAAATAAATTATCATGAGATGTCTTGAAGTTTATCATTAATTGTAAAACTTACTTGAAGAAAGAATTCCATCGATAAATTCCTGTCTTGTTATCTTTCCATCCTGATCTTTATCAATCCTCCTAAAGAAGTCCATCACACGAGACTTCTTATGGTTCATCCATCGCATGTATTTTTTCCTCCAAATATCAAAATCAAAGTTGGCAAATTCTTTCAACTTCAAAAAAAAAAGAAAGAGCTTTTTTTTTTAGTTGAAATGGGAAATTTTTGAAAATCAATGAAAGAGATATTATTATCTGGATTCTTTTAAACAGTTGACTGCTTAAAACATTTGTGCAGGTCCCTGAGAGTCTTGCCTCAGTTATAAAAAGAATGATTTTAAAGGGAAGGTATCACAGTGTTTTAAACTAGCCATATCATAGGCTACAAAAACACAACACCAGAAGGTTTACTGCCAGTGTAATCCAGGAAATGCAGAGTTAAAAAAAAAATGCAGAGTATGGGAATTATGAGGATCTTTACTGACCTCTTCAAGTCTGTCCAAAGCATCATTAAGTTTCCTCCTTCTCTCCAAGGCCAGCAGCCAGACTTGCTGCCATTTGCTGACTAACAGGTTTACCCTTGGATTCTTGGTTTCGATTTGTGTCTGTGCTGCTGATGGATAAATGCCTGGTGTTGGGGAACGCTTTCCTGTTAAAACACAATAAAAGTCTCACACAGTTCAAAGAAAACATTCTGAGGAAGGGTACTTGAACTTCCTAAAACTACTTTTTTGTCCCAAATAATGAGCCCAAATTCTGGTATGATTCTTTCCAATAAGCCTTTGACACTGCTTGGGCAGGACTACATTGTGGTTACGCTATTTAGCTTTTGCTACTGGCAGCTACTACTGGCTGCCCCAGTGAACCTGCACAGGTTAAATAAAGTCATAAAAAACATTTTTTGAGACAGCTTTGTAAAGTAAAAATGTGATTTTAGAAGTAGATTCCAAACATGTGTGGGGAAGCATATCTAAAAAATGCAACAGGTCAGTATATATAAAATAGAAAAAACAAATTCCAAACTTGAGGACTCACTTTCCATTAAACATGGCTGAACAGAAGACTTCCTAACATAATTCCCATATAACTTAACAGACAGTAAAAGCAAATTTTTTTTCTTACATCTATGTGAAAAAAACATATTTTTACTTTTGAATAATACTAGGTTGACAAACAATCAACCTGTACATATTATTGGAAGTTTATTAGCTCATCAAAGTCTACAGGCAATAAAATGCATATGCAAGAAGTATGGACAAATTTTAAAGCGTTATGTTCTGCTTTTATTTTCAGAACAAAACTGATACCAATTTAATTCCAGTAAGTGTCATGGTCATATCTTCTCTATCAGCATAATTGAAATAGAAATTTATTGTAAAAAAAAAAAAGTTTAATGACAATGAAAAATATACGATAATTAGAAAAATCAGCAAAGAGAATTTCACCCCCTTTCACATGAGTGCTCTGTTGCTCATCATACCTGTTAGGTTATATTCACAAGCAACTTTCTAGCCAGAGTAAGTGACCTGCTCCAAAATACTTCATTACTTACTTCCTGCTCTCCCCTTATCAAGGATGGGAATATGAGATTGTACTGGAATAGGTTCAACTGCCTTTCTTTTGTAGGTCTTTGTAACTTTATCCACATCAGGTTGTTTTCTGGTCATTTCCTCCATGAAAGTCTGCAATCAAATAGAGATTATTTTAATTCACAATACACGAAAGCGAGTACAAAGATGAAAAACACATACAATGTCAAAACACCAAAGTTGCAAGATCAGCAGTGAAAAAGAAAGACTCTAACAACGTCAGCCTCACAAGAGACCACAGATAAAGTACTTTTTTCACAGGCAGAAAAATATCATCAATATAAACTCTTAGGATCACTTTAGGACCACCATGGCCTGGCTATTTAACATAGCCTAAATCTAAAAACAGTTTGCTAAGCTTTTTTGCTTCCTTAACTGTGTAAGGCTTGTGTAAGGTCTGTCCTTTCTTGTACAGACCGCAGGTCAGGGAAATGAGATGGCCAAGCTCTGGTATGTGAATCGTGCCGTGCTTCTGAGCACTCACTGCGCCGGCAGCTCCCTCTGGCACTTTATAAAACAGATTTTTGCAGTACAGTCAGTATAGCCATGCTGCACACTAGTTCTAAGGCAGCACACTGTAACATATTTGCAGGTGTTGTGGGGTTTTGATCATTATTAGCCTTGTTCCAACAGGGAGCTCTAGGTTTGCTTTTAGGACAATGCTGCACTGGATGGATTTTTTTGTTTGTTTCTTACCTCCTCTTTGTGTTGAATAAACCACAGGCACATCACACACACCTAAAGCACACGCACAAGTACCCAGAAAGTGACGGCAGGATTAAGAGAGGACACAGTGAAGCAGATTCACCTGCAGTTATTGGAAGCTGAGATGGGAGCACCAGCTGTGGAACGCGTAGGAGACAAGTGTCGTTGAATACACCTTACCTGGTGCTCTGCTATGAGCGCTTTAACTTCCTCAATCTCCTGGGGAATATCCTCTTTATCCTTCTCAATAAGTATGGTCTCTGCCCACTGCAACCAGGATAATAGGGCTTCCAGCAATTCCTGGTTAGCAATAAGTCCAGAGAGAGCTCCTGCAAGTCTCTGCTGATGTTGTTTAGTCCATGCTAATACCTGGATAAAAGAATCAGTGCATGAATATTGGCACATCTGGAACCCTTTGAAATTTATTTTACATTGTCATACTAACTGTAAACCCACATTTTCCTCCCAGGACCTACTGACGCTTCGTTAGCAACGTGGCTAGCTTCCTAAAGGTGCTAGGTGCCAGAATTCCCAGTTCAACCACACTTGCCACAGAAATTCTCATCTAGACACCAGTAAACGCTCAGAACCGTGACTTCTGGCAACTTAGTAAGGACTTGATCACGCACTGTGTATGAGCTAATGAATGACACAGGACTCAGAGAGATGGGGAAGGAGGAGGACGCTGCCTTCCTTCTGGGCATTCCTGGGCCATCCTTTGCCGATAGTAGCATTTGTTTTTCTCTAAACTTCATACACACACAAAATGCTACATTTAGCAGCTGAGTGTGCAGCGTGTTTTCTGGGACCTCCTTGTAGCTGCTTAAATCATTCAGAAATCTCACAGATTAAGAATACATTGCACTCAATGCAATGACAGAATGATGTTTCAAGCTCGCCTTGTTATTTTTTGTTGTATTTTAAGTTTCTCCTTAGACACAGTTTTCCTCAAGTGACAGGTGTCAGGCAGTATTCCCTCTAATACATACAAATGAACTTGAACTTGCTTTAGTTCCTTAAGTCCTTTAAGTTTTAAAATATATCCAGTGGAAGCATGGCATTCGCATACATCGCTGGGTATTTTAAATGTTCATTTCTCAACAGCTGGGTCATTTCCTCTCAATATAACTACCATGTTAATGCCACCTGTGTTGCAACCAGAGACAGACTGTTTCTGTGAAGATGCCTTGAGAGAGACTGACCTCTTCGAATCTGGCTCGGATGATTGTTATCCAGTGCTTGATGGTGGTAACGGAGTCTGGGTGGCAGATAGCTAGCAAAGCTTCCCCCATGCCTGTTGCTTTACTCAGCTCTGCCTTTTTATCATCCAGTTTCTTCATAAATTCCTAGTCAGAAGTGACAATTTCAGTTAGATAGTGCCCAAAGTTAAAGAAGAAATCTGAGTAACTTCTAAGTAAATGGATAATCTGCAATTTCAAAGGCTTCTAGATCACTCAAAGATTGGAAATTTATATTTTTAGTCATGCTCTTCACCCAGCCTTTTTACCATTTCCTTACTGCAAAGTCAGGTTGATGGCTTGTCATACAGCATGGGCAATACCTATGGCACTGCAATATTTCACTATCTCAAGCAGGTGAAGCGTGAGAGCACGGTGCTTCACCATGACAGAAGGTTAATGGATGATAACAGCATTCTGCTCACATCTAAAGATGACCTTGAAGGAAAAGTATAGGATGGTATGTTCAGTGGTGTTAAGAAGACACTTTGCAACTGTGACACTTTGTGATGGAATTGCCTGGTGGCATTTGTTCCACAGAGCTTTCTGAATCCATCTCTTGATGTTTATTAGCAACGTTCTAAATATTAACGGTTTCCTTATTAAACCAATACAACTCAAAGAAGAACCCCCACTACGTATGGGCACCGCACTCTCAAATCCAGCAATTTTCTAATTTCTCTATAAAAGCAGTTGCAAAGACGAACCATGGATGCTCTATTTGAATCCATGAGCTAGATTTTGCTTTGTTTCCTCATTTCCACCCTATAATAGATGGATCAGAATGAATCAGATCTGCTTTATTTTCCTGCTTACCCTGTGCTGCTCCATTAGTGCCCGCAGAGCCTCTTCATCATCTGGAAGGACTCCATGGAAACGAAGGGCCTGCTCAGCCTCTGCCAGCCACTCCAAGAGAACATGAACAACAGTGTGGAATTCTTCTGCCTGTTGAACACCAGAAAGGCAGGTCACTCTTGAGGGGACCAGACAGACACCCTGCGGCTTAGCCAGGAAAAGCGAGCCCAGGTGTGGTACTGGCACATGAACTTTCCATTAGAAAGTCAATGATTTACAGTACTGCATTCTCCTCATTTTAGAAACATCTCGGGCATCCCCCGCAAAACTCCAGGAAGCCTAAAAGCCTGTTCCTGCTTTTAGCCACCTGAATTACAGTGCCTGTGCAACTCAGCTGAGAACGTCACGCCTCTCGGCTGACAAATCACACAGGCAGTGCTTTCATGAAGCAGCTGGAGAGATGAGACCTGTATTTTCTGCATAGCCTAGATGATATGGAATAAAATCAAAAGAAATGCAAACAAAAATTTGGGGCAGCTGGCACGTAGTATTGCTTTGCTTCTCCTCAGCTGCATGTGGTATCAGCAGTCCTCTCACCTGGCGGAGAGCCTGTTCCAGTCGTGTCTGCTTGGACACTGAGAGGGCACAAACTGTCTCCCAGCGAGTGCTCAACTCCAGCATTTGCACTTTGACCCAGGACGAGTCATCGCGGCTGCCTTCCATGAGCTCTCTGGCGGAGCGCTTCAGGGCCTGCACACTGCTCGTCCTTTTTCCCAGCTCTTTCTGGAAGGCCTAGGCACCACAAAATACATGTGGAATGCTCAATTTCATAACATAATTATACAAAGGATAACAAAAAGAAGACCTTACAAGAAGATATCAAAACATGAGTTTAGTTCAGTCCAGAATATCTCCATCTAAGTGATACAAAATGCAAAAGTTCTGCTCATTTAAATAACAGATCTTTACCCTCTACCTTTTGCAGTTTGCACACAATGTTTTGTCATGCTGTGTTTGCAAATGTCTTTAGAAGTTTGGAGCTTGTAATAGTAAAAAAAAAAAAAAAAAAAGTTCATGCAGTTCTCATCAAGCTACTCTTCCTTAAAAAAAAAAAAAAGAAAATAATATAGTACTAAAATGGCAGGCACGTCCTGAGAACAACTATCTCAATGCAATGTATGGGAAATCTATCCTCCTAACCACACTGTTTTGAAATTCTTGTCAAAGCAATTCATCTGACATTGCAATAAATGTGCAAGATTGCCCCAGCAAGCAAAGATCACATAAAATGCTAACTATCAAGGAGAAAGGTAAATATGGTAAGAACAGAATTAAAACTGCATCTGGAGGTCTGACTGGTAGGGCTGCAAATCTTGCCACATACTGCTTTATTTTCATGAGAGTATATTGACATACAGAACAAGCCCCAGTTACATAAAGGATCGTTTTAAAACTTATGTTGTATATTACACATTGTGTATTGTATACAGAGTATACTGTAATTGTCAATATGCAATATCACAATCTACTGTGTCAGTATGACCTAACCGGGGGATACAACAGGATTTCAGAAGCAGTTCCAGCACATTTCGGGCTCTTTTCAGAGAACACCTGAGCTTTGGTTGGTTGGAGGTTTTTGGTTTATTTTTAACTTGATGGACAAAAGCTCCTCCTCCCTGAACAACCTTTGAGCACCCAAAGACATTGATGGGTGAATCCTGACTGACCCTTCATCTCCTAACCTTGCCAAGTGCCAGAGCTCGGGTTCATATAAATATTCATAAACTTGCAGTTGTGATTGATATGATATTCATAATGCACAGGAAGGCTGAATTATAGGGAATATCTCAAAGCTAACTGATGCCAATAGGTTATTAACTTTTTACTTCAAGAAACATTCTATGTTTCTAAAATTACAGAATAGCCAAATAAAGACAGTATTAAAACATGACACTTACTAGCAGTTCAGTAATTAAAAAGGATGGGTACTTTTAAAATTACCTTATGATTGTCAATCAGATTCATCACTAAATCGATGTCACCGTGTACTGGCTGATCTTCTGCTAGTTGTGGCTCAATTCTGTAGAGCCAGTCAATGAGAGCTTGCAAAGCATCAGTAAACTGACCTGAGAACAACAGGGCTTCCTCCAGTTTATTTTGCCTGGGAAAAGAAAGAAAAAAAAAAAAAGTGAAGTTAAGATCACTTACAGGTGTTAAGGCAACCTTTTCAACATAAGGTGGCAACAACTAAGAGCTGTTAACGGGATCCATGGTTCCACAGGGGATGTACAAAATGCTTTTCCAAGCTTGAACATGTACACATTTTTCTGTCTCTGGAAAAGGCAATATCCATCTCCCTTCCCTGGGCTACCCTCAAATACATTGGCTCGTGAGTGAAAGGAACAGGACAGACCACGCAAGTGTGGTAGAAAGAAGCTAATACCAAGCAGGCTGCTAGGGCTTTATCCACTCTCTTAGCACACACCAGTGCAAATCAGGTTCCCAAACAGATGAGGGATGCTCCTCTGGCTCTTCTCAATCCTCTTCCATAGCACAAGGAAAGCAGGGAGGATGCATTTCTAGTATTTTACTGTTTTGGCACTGAATTATCAAACAAGATACCATTTCTCGTTTTACTCATACACCACAGAAACCAAAGCAGAAGCCCAAAGAATTGTCATAACCCTCCTTACCTGCCAAAATAATATATAAATTGGCTTTTCATTTACCTTTCTACTGATTTTCCACAAATTGTATCCCATTTATCTCTTAATTCACTCAGCATATCATCTAGTTTCAAATTGTCATCAGCCAAAGTGGTCTTCTCTTTCAAGGAGCGTCCAGTCCTATTTGTGGTATCATACACAGAATGTTTGGCACCCAGGGATTTCTGGAATTCCTGCATGGAAGAAAAAGAAAACACTCATCTAGCATTAACTGCCTTCAGCCTGTAGTTGATTAATCTTTGCCATATTATTTACAGTGTCAATTGTGGTTGCATGAAAATTTTACCTACTTAATTTTACTACTTAGTGCAATATTTCTATTCTGCTAGTACCACGGTGAGGGTGAAAGTCATATAAAGAAGTGGCTTCAGATTTTAGCAGAGCCCAGGTCTTTTGTCCCTCTCTGTAAAAGCAGCTCTACACCTACTGGAAGAATTCCTGGAAATACCCTCCTTCAACGACAGTGGTGATTCTTGTCCTGACACAATATTCCTAAAGTTCAGTTTGCTGAGAAAGACAAATGTGCTCCTTGGGAAGCATGAACATGAAGCATAAGGGGTCTTCATGCTATATCTCCTTAGACTAAGATTTCAAGCTAGGATAGAGTGTCCCAAAGGCTGACCCTGCTTCAGCTCAGCATGGTCCACTTTGAGTCATGAGCACTGAATCCTCCCTAGATTAAAGCATATCATAACCAGGAAGAATTGTATGCCAAAAGCACGTGGATTGAGGCACAGGAGGAAGTCAGGGGGATCCCAATAATGTAGTTCAGGTTGGAACCAAGTTATTAGGATAGAGAAACACTTGAAGATGACGGTGATGCCATAGCCACATTTGCCTGGCAGCTCTGATGGGAAAATCTGTGTAGTTTCTGGTAATTTTTCACAAGGGAACACCCAGAAACACACCCCATCTGAGACCTCGGAGAAGTTAACAGGATGGCACGGCAAGCCATTATATATGTGAATGAACAGTGCCAAAAGATAAAAGCAGCCTCCTATGTAGCAATGTCTAATTCTTAAATTGTGCCTTCTTTTGTGCCTTCATTATTAGTGGGATTATTAGTGGGAAACTGGTAAAAAAAAAAGGGAAAAAGAAAAAAGAAAAAAAGAAAAAACGCCACAAGTTTGCTTTACGATTCTCAGTTGTACAAGAGTCAAATATTCTTACCTGACACAAAGGATAGCAGGCCAAAGAGGTTCTGTTGAGAGGAAGGGAATGAAGGGTGTGTGAAGCGGGAGGAGGCAAGGATAGGGATAAGCCATGGGAAGTGTGGGCTGACTTTACCGAGAATAATGTGCATGTTTGTGTCATGCTCCTCCTATTTGACAGGTCTTATTAACTACCTAGAGCTACACACTCACTGTTACTTGATTTGCACAAAAAGCAAAAAGAAAGGGCAGCCAGAGAAGGATCCCTCAGTTAGGACCGATAAGAAGGAGCACGGAGGGTTTTAGTTAATGCATTCTTTGAGAGCTGGTCTGCACACATCATACCAAATCTACGTGCCTTTAATTTCAAGGAGGTGTGACTGAGAGCAGATTGTGGTTTAAGACATTGCAGCTGCCAAGAGCAGATAGGTAAAGGGAATGAAACCTCAATAATTAACTATATGCCTCCTTGCTAAAGTAGACAGGAACATACAGATAGTGAGGTGCACATAAATGTATCATAAAGAACACTCAGTGTTAGCAGAGGAGTGGACTGTGTGATCTAGTAGGGGGTTTTCCATACCTAACTTCTACAAATGGGGAAAAAAATGCCAATACACAGACCACGCGCAACCCCCAAAAATTCCTGGCAACCCACTAGATGTGAGAGGGAGAAAGCACATTGGCTTTCAGCTCCTTTTTTCTTTTTTTTTTTTTTTCTTTTTTTTCTTTTCTCTTGTTTTTTTGGCAGCAACAACCTGGCAAAGAGTGAGCGCAAATTACTACTTACAGCACGCACAGAGAACACACGCATTCAGTTCAGATATCAAAGTCATTAACTGAATAGAGCAAGGAAACCTTCAAGGCTGGACAGAAAAGGCAAAGACAGACACAGGGAGTAAACATGGGAGTGGAAGGAAGAGACTGAAAGCACAAGGAAGGACACTGCAGTGCTGGGAGGTTCAACAGCTCGTTAAAAAACAATTGCGTTCCATTTCTTGGAGAGGGTGGTTTGAAGTTTAAAGTCACAAAGTCCACAGAACTCCCTCCTCCGTCTACATTCACCTTCTTCCTCCAAATCACCAGCTTTAATCTCAATGCCCCCGGTGCCACATACCATCCTGTTCCTTACAATAAATGAGATTCAAGCAACTTGAGTAGCTACTGCCCGCTGGCATTTTGTAGGAAAAGAGACTGCAGAAAAGATATTCACAGAAATGAGTAGTCTGCCAAATAGTGTGAGGAGGTCTGGACTCATAGAAGGTGCTGTTGCAGGCAGAAAGAACAAGTGGGACATGAAGCCTAAATTTAATGAGAGGAGAAGTAAGGACTGAGAGACAGGAAGAACCCGCAAGCCAAGGCAGAGTGTGTTGATTGTATTCACGGGGGGTTTGCATTCTTATATAAAGAAAGGGGAAGAGTGGAAGTACTAGAAAGGGCTGCGATTAGAGCAGACAAGAAAGACGATCTGAACAGAAGGATTTTTTTTTTCCTAACTTCTCAGAGCTGATTTTGGACTTTGGCAACAACAGCAATCCCAGAACAAGCTGAAACTGCAGAGTTAGCGTAACAGAATGTTCATGCAGGCTTTATCTAACAATTTTAACAGCAAACATAGGTAACACAATTTTTACTTGACCAATTTTCCCATATTAAAAGAGAACATTCCCCGGTTTGATAAACAATCTTAAATCCTCACAGAAACTGTGAAATGATAAATTATACAAGTACATTGATACAGTAAACAATCCTTAAGATACAAGCCAAAGACTTGTAAGTCATCAGAATATACATGAAAAAGAAAATAGAAAGAGTTGTTAACTTGTTGAATATAGTTCAGAATGAAAAAAAATAGGACTGAAAGGTGAAAATGAGAATAAAATAGAGAAGTAATTATATGACAAAATGCAGAAGAATGAATGATATTTCACTACTCTGTCTCTGAGGAAACTGCTCCAAGATGAATTTTTAGAAATAGTCTATTTTTGAAGCGTCTACTTGATCCACTTGATCCTTAGCAGTACGTTCATGGCACTTTACAAAAATAAAAACAAAGTAAGGGCTAAGCTTTTGGTTTTGCTCTGTGTCTCATGGCACTGCAGAGCTTCCTTCTCTTTCAAAATAGCATTATTTGCTTGGAAAGCCAGGCTAATCCAGAAGTTTCTCCTTTTTGCCCATAGTAGTTGGGTAGTAGAACTTTTTCCACTTGCACTAATTTTACCACTGGCAACACAGTACCAGTTGGTATGATCCTTTCCACTATAGTGAGGCAGTAAGCCTACCTGGTACAAAGGTGACAGGCTTGCCTGCCATCTCACTGGGTATCTTGCATTTTACCAGCCATCACTCACCTTATGCTGCGCAAGCTGTAGCTTTATTTTGTCAGGGTCGTTTGCAATTTCGAGCTCTGAGTCCAATGACTTCTCTGATTCTTCCAGCCATTCCATGAGTTTATGCCAGGCTTCATGGAACTGTGGGAAAGTGAGATTTGCATAGATTTAAATACATAGTGGTGCATGAAATGGTCAAAAGAAATATATATTCTTTATAGGCCAACCAAGCATTTTGCAAACTTGGAAAAGGATCAGTGAGCCTTCTGTCCTTGCTTTCTCAAAGAGACACTGGCCCAACTGACTCAACCTAGCTCTTTTCTCTCTCTCTTCTTTCACATACATGATCTGTACATGCAGGATGCAACTTTCAGAGAAATTTTGGTGACTTCTGTCAATGTGGTTGTCACTTAGACTCCTTCTTTAGTAATGGTCACTAAAAACCTCAAGAATAGACCTGAGCTATTGCCTACATGAGACAACAGCACTAAACATTCCTCTCCTGTGTTCTGCATCCTGTTGTTAAACTCCTCAGTAAGGGGAACATGAATCTAAGGAAAAAATGAAAGCCCTGAGGAAAACTGTGTGAGGAAAACCTCCTCATTTTGTTTTAAGGAAATAAACAGAGAGATCTTTCTGCACAGAACATTATCAAACTAACATTAACTATTAACTAACATATTAGATCGGGAAGCAGTGAGTATTAGGGCACAGTGCAAACCTAAGGAGAAAACGCTAAGCAATACTCGCACAAAACAGGGAAAAGGGGTTCATCACACTCCTTAAAATATAGGGAGTTGATTGTGCGACTTCTTTTTGAAGACAGATGGCCCTAATATACATCTGGAAGCCATACTGCAATTTTCAGACTATCCTGCACTCTAGACAGAAGTCGCTACTCGGGTTGAAAATGAAGCTTTCACCTTCCAAATGAAGTGCTCTGTGATTGAATCACAGAAATTGCTCCACCAATTCAACAAAATCTCTTACACTAAACCCAGACTTGCTTGAAAGTGCTTTAAAATCCCATATACCTCCAGGGCCTGCATTTAATTACAGCTAAGTTCAAAGAGTTGCACAACAGCCGCCACATTACCTGTTTGGCCCTTTTTCTTGCTTCATCCAAAGCTCTTCCTCTTTCAACTAAGCGTTGAACTACTTTCTCCCATCTACTCTGAACACTAATAAGCAGATTCTTAATAAGGACAACATCTTGTTTCTGGCTGAAATACTTCAAATGGGTTCCAGTTTTGTCCAGCTCTAGCATCTGATCCCGATGAGAATTCACTTCTGTGGCAAAAGCCTTGGGGGGGGGAAAAAAAAAAAAGAAAAGAAAAGAAAAAATACTCTCAATACTATGTTGCTCATGCACTGGGTAGCACCGAGAAACAGTCCGATAAAGGATGATGCAGTAGGAAAGACCATAAAATACAATTTTAAAACAAATTAAACATTTCTCTTGAGTGCCAGCATTACTTAAACAACGTCCAAATGAACCCTGTATCTCCAAAGAGTGGGAGAAGAATACTGCACATCTGTTTCTTTACATACCTTGTGTTCATCAATTTGAAACAAGACAGTATCCAAGATAAGACTTGGCCGAGAAGCGGCAGTTAGAGTTTGCTCAGCCTGCGTAAGCCAGTTGATGAAGTCTTGAAGTGAATTGTGGAACTCCATTGCTAAACTGAGCGCATTTTCCAGTTTGGTCTGTAAAATAGGCCATACTTTGCATCAGTTGATGTTTTATAGGTGCTTCCGCCAACCGAACCATTTCTACTTAGCATTTTGGAGGAGCTTTTTTTTTTTTTTTTAATATTTTTCTGTCTCAAAGTTCCTGCCTCAAAGTTTTACTTTTTAAACTAACAGCCCACATATGAGTATATCGAAGGACATAGATACAAAAGAAACAGCAAAATGAGGTAAATAAGTAGAAAATCCAACATCTACTACCAGGTTTCCAGTTTTCCCCAATCAAACATTTTATCTTGCACTCCTTATTTGTAATGGAACATGTGGCTTTACCAATTTCAAGGCGAAACTAGTAGCAGCTCACAAAGCTAAGGCAGCAGTGCACCTGGGGGGACTTGGAGATACCATCTAATTTATTCTCTTGCACTAAGGAAAAAAAAACAAGTTTGCCTGCACATATCTTCTGAATAATGCCCAATCATCATTTTGTGGCTTGTATTAACACCATCTTTTGGATACAGCTTTTTTTTTGTTTTGTTTTGTTTTTTTAATTGAAGGTGGTCAGAGATTTTCATACAACCACATCGTAAATATTTTTGCTGTCTAACAATGAAGCCCTCTGTAGAGGAACTGTTTGTAGCTATTGGCATTATTCATTGTTAGAAAGAAGAACAAATGGACTACGCCTCATAAAGAAATGAAAGCAAAACAAAATTAATAATACCAAAACTCATGTTGCACATCACTGATATGGTCCTACTGAGCTATGTTAAATCAGAAGGTAGTTACTTCAAGTAGGTGACAGAAGGCCAAATGTTTTGAAATCTAAGAAGTGAATAAAAGCTAGGAAAACGAAAGCAGCAATTCTGTGTTGAGAAAGAAATAAAACTGAAAGATCAAATAAGTTTATTCATTTTCTCATGTCTATGATCACTAAAATCTAAAAAAAAAAACACTCACAAAAGCCCTCATTCTAGAAAATGAATATGTGACAGCATTTGTTAACATATTTCTATGGAACAAAATTCTGTCTTTTTCACTCCCAATTAGGGTAAATCAACTTCTTGAATCTCACTGGTTTCTTAGCACTTGCTAAACATTTCAAAGAATTTCGCATAACTGAAAAGATCTGAAAGATAAAGCAAGTTTGTATGTATAAAAGGACTAGACAATAACATGCTAAAATACATGATTCACACTTCTACTTTTAAGATCACGTACTTTTCTTTCGCTGAGCTTTGTTTGTACCGATTCCCATTTTTCTTTTAAGTTATTTATGTCCTGCTCAACACTCGTTCTAGCAGATTTTGGGCATTTTCCAAGCATCTGCCGGCCTTTCTCTATTAGACACTTATATGCCTCTTCTTTGTCTCCAAAAGCAGCACAAAGTTCCTAAATTAAAAAAATAAAATAAAAGTCAGGTCGAAATTCCATACTCTTTATCACAGTACCTACTCTTTCCCCAACACCTTGTGGGTACAATTAAGACTAATACAGGAATCCCATGTAATTCTCAAAAAGCCAAATGAGCAAAGGAAGGGCCTAGTTCTTCAGGAAATGAGGGCTTGTATTGTCTGTCAGATGTTTTCACTGAGCTCCAGAGCCTTGCAAGGAAAATACTATGTGCTTATCTCACTGTGCAACATTTGCTACAATTCAGTTCAAGTCCACATGCAGCTGAGACACAAAGGGTGTCAGCATTATTCAGCAGGCTGCAAGCCCAGAGCTGTCCAACACATCGTCAGAAAGTGGTGGGACAACCTGGGAGGGCTCCTTTATCGTCTCTCGTTTAGCCCGCATCTTCCTTCGCTTGCCAGGCACCAGGACTAAAGGCTTTGCCTGTACACAGAAGATTTTAACCTATATGCTATAATGCAGCAGTAATGTATAAGAGCAGTTTTATCTGTTAACTGTTCTATAAACTATTCTTTTATTTCAACCATGTTAAATATGATGTGGCAAGAGAACTGGAACACTCATATTTCCCTCTGACTCAAAAGGACATTTTCATAATTTAGAGCAGACCATTCAAAATGCATCATCAAAGCTGGTGCAGATGCCCAAATGAGCAACACGTTTAAGAAGATGAGGAATAATTGTCCTGTACATAGCAGGGACTTTCCCTTCTGGCTCTGAGGAAAGGAGCCTGAAGCCAACAATGTCTCTGGGGTAGAAGAGCCTGGGCACAGGCTTGTCCTTGATCCCCAGGAGGGACAGCAGGAAGCAGGTCAGAGCAGGAGCTGAGATTTTCATAGGCCACAAAGCCTCCTTCCTTCCTTCCTTCCTTCTTGGGGACTACAAAACATTTTGTCACCTACTCTTCCTTATTTTCCCAACCTCTCAAAAAACATTTTTCTCAGGATATAAAGCTTCATCTTTCCCAGCTCAGAGGGAAATCACAGGGAAAGGGGGCCCAGATCCCACTTTCTGGGCAGCTGCCATGCCACAACTGCCCCCAGGTGCCTGGGAACCCACTGAGAGCTTGGGCAGAGTTCCCAGAGCCGTGTGTTTCAGTGCAGCAGTGACCCCTCAGAGATGCCAGGCCTGAGGCTAATGCTGGAGGGAAATCACAGTCGTCATAGGCCAGGAGGAATTCAAGTCATTTGAAATTGGGATCTAAGAGAAATGAAATGCTTTCTGGTGAAAGGAAGCCTCTTTTCAATCCCTTTGCTATTGGTGTCCTGTAATTTTGTTTCATATCCTTGGTGTTCCTGGAGCTGCTTAGCTGGAAGCGCTACCCAGCCTCAAGCCCATCTGTGAACTGGTGACCACTGGGGGTTGTTCTACCCCTGTCTGTAACACAGATGTTGGACTCAAGGAGATGGTAACATATCATTTCCAATGACAAGCACAACAAACACAGAGCAAAGTTTTGTTCTTTAGCCACGCCTCACAAATTACCACATTTTGGATCATTTAATGGCAAGCTGGAAGCTTGCAAGCTCAGTCGCATTCAGCATGACACCTGGCCTCAGCTTTTCAGCTGCCCAAAAACTGAAAATTTACATAGATATGCATGGATGTGGTGAGGTTTAACTAAACTCTAACCAAATCCTTTTTTTTTTTTTCTTGTTTGGTTTTTCCTTAAGGTTTATACACATTAAAAGATGATGAGCCAATGTCTGTAGTTATGTATGTGACAGCCCACAGTACAGTAACAACTTGGTACAAGGTGCAGTTAGGAAGTTTTTCCACCTAAAGAGTAGATGTTATCCGGAAGACATTCACACTGACTGTGGTATGAAACTCAGTTTAAACACTCTTTAATCAATATGTAAAGGTCATAAAACTAGCAAATGACTTACTGATAAACACTCTAAAGGCATGAACTAAAGCAAAGCCTGAAACTTCCCAGGGAAAATTGTTCTGTCTTGATCTCATTCGAAAAACATGACATAAAATGGAATGAGCTCCACTGACTCTCCCTTTATTTTTAACTCCCTTCATCTGAAAAAAAGTTCTTTTCTTAAGACAAGGTGAAAAGGTTATCAAGGGGTAGGGGCTTTCAAAACAGCAAGTTCTATTTGTAGGGTTTTTTTTTTCTTTTTTCACATAACTATTTTTAAAATTGCAAGAAAGAAAGAACTCTTTGTCCAAAAAAGTAAGGTTCTCTGCTTTTTACTCTCAAAGAGAATGTTACTGGTAACTTTTGAAATAAACACAACCTACCCCTGCACTTTTGGGTAAAAGCCTTCAGCGTCATTCCAAAATAAGATTACAAATCTATGACAACGGGCTGTTCTAATGGAAACTGTGTCAGGCAAGCCAGAACTCAAGGACAGTTCAGTAAATATGGTTCTCGCATCTGAGCCAGGGGTCAGGAGTTCAGATCACTGGACCTGGGCTTGTATCCAGTCCTAACAGCACAGCATGGTTGTATATAAATGGAGCACTATGGACTGCTTTCCTTTGAGGTAAGATAGGAAATCAGTGGGTTTGGTCAAGCGCAATGGTTCTCTGCGGGGGGAAAAAAATCCATAGCATTTTTCTTAAAGAGGAAGAAGGGAATAACTGAGGCAGCCTGACCAGCTTTCCATTTCTAATTAAATCACACTCACTGTATGACCCAGAAGCCCTCTAACATCTCTGTTGATTAGAAAATCAGCTTTGGTTAAAGAACAGAGAGAATCAGTTCCTTCATTTCAGGATCTTCTCCAAGTGACTGTGGATCATTTTTAGACTAATCTTTGTACCTCAGAAAAAGCAGAAATGTAGTTACAGGGATAGAGGGGAGAAAAACACTAATCACTCTGAAGAAACTGTAAACACTTGATCTTTTTCTTTCTGTGAACGAGGATGCAAAAACATCTTTTATTTCTGTCTCGGTCTTAACGGCAGTTTAGCTTTGGTCCTCTCCCAGACTATTCCTTTTGCAACACTGCAAATAACAGTTTCTGGTTTGAAGGCCAGTAAAATGTTTTAAGATACTGCACAGGCATTGTGAGTATATAGAGCATGCTCTGTATTTACCATAAACACTCATGGAGGATACTTAGCCCTGAAATGCAATTTGCAGAGTGTTCTAACACTGATACTTACCATATGGGCATTGAGCTGCTCCCTTGCTGTTTCTGGTAAACCTCCAACAGGTCTTGATGCCAACAGCGGACGTTCAGTGTCTGTCAGCCAATGCTGCATATCTTCAACCTCACCATGGAAACCTTGGGCCTAAATCACATTGTAGCATTTTAGAGCCTGCTTAAATGTTTTCCATTCTAATATTAACTCAGGCTGAAGCGTACTGCCAACAGATTCTATCAGGTATTTGCAATAATCAACAGAAATTCCAAAACAAAATTTAAACTTGTTGCATGCAATACAAAAGATAAAAACAACAACGACAACAAAAATGGAACTCATGAAAGAAGGTTAAATGAGCCTTCTCATTGTGAGATCAATGTTTTCACCAAATAATGTATCTATACAGAACTTCCAGTCTTCTAAAATGCCAAAATCTGAAGTCTTGGTTCAGCACTACCAAAGACAGTGGCCAGCTGTGAAAGATGCAGCCAGATCAAAACCTTCCCTAAATTCATGGGTGTTCTGCATTTTGCTTTTGATTTAGGCCAACTTCTAATACACACATCTAGGGATTTCATGCTAAAAGGCCCTTTCTCTGAGTTATCTCTTTATTTGCCCATTTCCTATTCACCTGGATCAAGGCCTTGTCCAGATGCTGTTTCCTCCGTTCTGTTTTCTTCAGCACGTTTTGCCAGCGCTGATCCAGAAGTTTCAACTTGTGCCGTAGTTTACCTGCTTTTTCCACAGCGTTTGATTCAATCAAGTCCTTTCCTGCTTTCGTAACAGCTTCCACCGTGGACTGATGGGCTAAGACATCGTTCTGTAGCACCTACAGTTGGGATACAACATTTACGGCCACGTTCGTAACTACATTAACTTGAGCTACTGTTTAAAATTTGCACTGCTATTAGCAATTAATGCTGCATTAATTAATCTCACTTCAAACAAAAGCACTAACACCCAATAGGATATATTTCACTTTTATATCTAGTAAAAGCAATATATTCTTTCCCAATAATGATGCACAATTGTGAAAGGTTTCTAGTACTGCTAGAGAAGAACCGTGTCTGAGATATCTACTATAACTTCACTCAACTTAACTACATACTTTTCTTTCATAACACTTTTATTTAGAGAGTAGGGTGTGCAAACAGTGTTCCATACAGTATTGCTCATTACTCACGGAGAAGTAGGGTAAAAGGACTGCAAAGCTAACACCATAAAATCTCCTCGCAGCTGGTTAAAAACTCATTCCCATGAACCACAAAAGAACCGTAATGAGCAATAAGCACTAGGATGCTAGCATATGGAAAAGAAAACATAAACTTATCTCCAAAGGGGCTTTTAAATAAAATAGCATTTGACTAAATATGGAGTTACGGGTAGTCCTCATATGCAGAAAATGCATCACATTTGTATTATTTCTTCTAGCCTAAGCACTAAAGATCTTAGTTATTTTCCTCTCCCAATTGAAAAAGTCATTCACAGAAACAGATGCATTTTCTTCCTTCCTTCCTGCTGAGGCTCCCTGAAAAAAAAAGTTTTATTCTTTCTGAAATTTTTGAAGAGATGGATGTTTTTCCAGGCTACCAGAGGAAGTGCCACTGTGTGAACTTTCTAACCTATACACTCTGTTTTGTGAAAAGGAAATAGACTGGTTCGTGTGTTTGCTGAACTCCTTCAGCACCCTAGGTGGGAGAAGTAATCAGCCGTGTCTAGACGTTCTTCAGTAGTAAAACACTTGTGTTCACCGAGACCATAAGGGTGCCACAGAGTGGTGCTGGGTTGGTGATTTTGTTTCTAAAGGCAGGTTTCTAACAGTAGGCACAAAGGGCAAGTACATATTTTAATCTGCTCAAGTTCCTGCTGAATACACAGGAGGTCCCAAAGCTACAGAGAAGCTGTAAAACTGCATTAACACAGACAACAAAATGTGTAGGTATTTTTATGCTGTCAATCTATTCTCTCTAAATCCAAGAGGAACTTTGAACAAGGATATTTTTTTCACATGATATACAAGATGAAATTTAAATGGCGGATTTAAAGGAAAGGAGAAGAATTATGAAGCTAGTTGGAAATCTTCAGCCCTAAAAAGAAGCCACCTCATCATCAACAGCGACACAAACAGGTAGACAAGAAGTCTCCCTCTTGGAAGATACCCTTCAAAATAAAGGAGAAGCTCTCTTCTTCCATGGACTCCAAAGGCACACTAGTTATTAAAAGTAATTACAAAACCTACATTGTAATTTAGAAAGACATAAAGATGAAGGCAGAGTTACCCCTATAGCTTGCTGAGAATTTGAGAGCAGCACCTCTTTTTAGTTGGTCATGACTGAGGCACAGTTTGGCCAATTTTCATAGCAAATTGCTTTTCCTCTGAGAAGCAATTTGAGAAACAAGAAGCCCAGCTGTTTAAATGTTTAAGTGCATTCTGCAAGCCCTGGCCCAAGCAGAACTAACCAGGGAGTTTATGGCTTCAGGGAGAATAGCAGCTACGATGACTTTAGAGCTTCCTGGGTCAAACGAATGTGAAGACCAGTGAGCTGCTCTTTTTCAATAAAGGCTATGCCAGTTGCTTGGTACATGCAAGGAAGGAGGAAATACAGAGGAGCAAGAGGAAAGATATTCACTTCCAACTGTGCATTTCAGCCATAATCTGCACCTTGAAATTCTCCACAGAGAATTATATATCAAGTATCCAGTTTTATAACAACACTCATCAGTAAGATAAACATCAAAAAATGTTTCAGTTAATATTCAGTATAATTACATACATGATGTTTGGCAAGTTCGATTTCAATAGCCTTGGGGTCTCCACCCGCAGGTTTCTGTTCATTCAGCAACTCCTCTGTATGCGTCAGCCACGTCAGTAACTCATCCAGGGCATGCTGGAACTGCCCCAAGGCGAGCAAGGCACCCTCCAGCTTGTGCTACAGTGAAAATAAAATAAAGTTAACAACAAAATGGCTTCACAGTGCCACTGAATTGGCTTAAGTTAGCACTAGTTGCTTCATTCACTGAATGAGGTTCACGAATCTGAGAGCACAAAACACAGAGAAGCAGTTACCAGAGAAACTGCCTCTGCAGTTAGAGCTGAATTAGCACTTCCATTGTAAACCAGGCTTACTTACAAACCGGCCTAAATTCCTCACCATCAGAGATCTCATAGAGTTGGCAGATTCGCTCCTCAGAAATATGGTAGTAGTTTTCATCATCTGAGGTATAATGTTAACAGAAATGCAACTTGGTGTCTGAACTCTTTAAAGCTGTTTCTTTGCAGTGAACTGAATCAGTTGAGAAAGAAATACACTTCAAAGCACAGCATCTTTAAATACCTCTGTTTTGCTTTGATAACTAGTTTGGAAACAGCATGAAATAGTTTAAGTTTTTAAGAGAACGAGGCCCGCTCAGCAGTTGATGATGATTTTGTACATATAAGTGTGTGTTTAACTGCTTAAGACTTCATAAAAAAAAAAACCACAACGTGAAATGATTTGATGTGACACTGCGGATTGAGGAAGTGACACAAAAATGCTGCCAAGGGTTTAAAATCATGAAAGAACATCTTTCCTTGAACATCTAAGCCATGAATAAAGCCCTCCCTTTCAAGTTTACTTACCTGCCTATTGATAATTTGTTCTTCCAGTTTGTCCCACAGTAGTTTGAGCTCTGACAGAGGGTCTTGAACTGTGTGACTGTCACTTTCATTTGTTACCTTCTTCAGCAGCAGTTCTGCCTGGTGGTTCAGTCTTTCCATTTCTATCTGCTGCTGATAAGCTTCTGTCTTAAATTGCTATGACAAATAGAAAAAATACAAGTAAATATACCACAAGTAATGACCATTTTGGATGTAGCATAGTATAGTAACGCTTACAATACTAATGCAGCATTGTCAGCTTTCATAAATGTTGGGTTTTCTTTAATACTGGTGTATAGATGTATTTCCTGGGTCATAATGCATGCAAGGCACTAATAACCCAGACAATCTCAAATCATTGAAAATATGCAATAATGTCTCACTATTCCGTCAGAAATTGCTAATTGTGAACAGAGGATGGTAAAGGCAGATGCTAAATGTACGATGACTCTCTAAAGATCTCTCTGGTTTGTAACAAAGGCTGAATAGAACTTGAGTAATTTGCAGCTCTTGTGGTTGTGATAATATAGTACTCTGGACTTCTCATAGGATTATTCTTCAAAAGATCGAAGAGCAAATTTTCTTAGGACAAAGCACCCTCCTATAAAGGCACCTTTGGCAGCAGCCTGAATACAAGCTGCATACGTGCATTCTTATTCTGTCCTTTATAAGATAAGTCATTAATATTCATATGAAGTTGCACTATAAAAATAGATTGAACAACCTGCCCACAGACAGGAAGAGAATGTACAAGCCAGGAAGAAAACCAAGGGCTTCCACTTGATCTACATGTCTCTGCTTTTATTTAAAGTATGTATAATAGCGTACCAATGCCAGGAGCATACCCAGCCACAGATCCATAGCAAAAGGTTTCTAGCTTAACCTGAGATCTAGATTTACAGCTGACTGGATCTACTGGGAAGAACATATATGACCCTTTGAGCAGTTAAGTAGAACCTATAGTGACAGAAGTAAAAAGCTTTGGGGATATTTTCAAAGTGTCTCAAGAAAGCTGCAAATGTTGGGCACAAGAAAAAATGACATGACAGGTCATGACAGAAGAATCCTCTTCATAACCTTTGAAAGAGAAGAAGAGAAACTGCAAGTGTTTTTCAGCTATCAGAACATATTCACAGAATAAAACACAGTCTCGCCAAAATCAATGCCATACATTTTAAAAGGAAAAGTTTGCAATGAAATATATTTTGAAATTTTCACACAGATTCTTCCTACTAAAATTGAAAATGAAAATTGCTTTGATGCTTGAAAAATACAGAAAAATACCAAATAATACAGAAAATGTAGTCAGATAAAAAAGTATAAATGAAATATATAGCTAGTTCATACCTTAAGTTCCTCAGTTTGCTGCTTCACTGTTTCCAGATCTGTTCCAACTGGAGACATGGCTGCTAACTTGCTGACAGCAATGTCTATCCAGTCAAATATAGCCTGAAAGTCAAAATATGAAATTCCAGTGTGAGAAGAGCAGAACAGTCTTCAAACCTGTTTTATGTAAAGCATCAGATTTCTTTTTGCTGCAGAGAACAACAGTGCTACCTGCTTAAAAAAAAAAAAAAAAAAAGAGCTTTTTTCCAAGGAAAGCTAGGTTCTTGATGACACAGGGGTTGAAATCACAAATACACTTAAGTATGCCATGTAATAGCTACAAGAGCTGAAAGACTGAACCTTTCTTAGCTGCAATATTCTGCCTGTCCTATTCATACTGAGTAGCACTTGACTTCTCAAGTATCCTAAAAACACACACAGAACAAATTCACTATTTCACAGACTTTCAGAGCCAAGCTGAAAAATGATTCTATAGCAGAATAATGATTAAACATCATCAGCAAGCAAACTTCCACTGCAGGGCAATGTTAGCTGCACAAGGAATATGGGAGGAGGCCCATTCGGTTCTCACCAGGCAGCGAAGGACCATGACTGAGCTGGGCTGCACCTCAGGAGGATCATGCAGTTCCAATGAAGTTTCCCTCCTCCTGAGGCTGCTCTAGTAGCTGTTTTGTTCCTGAAGCAGCACAGAACAACCTCAAGGATACTCTGCTTACAGCTTAGCAGCTCCTGCTACAACCCAGGGAATTGCAGAGGGGAAGGAATCCCTCAGCTAGACCCTCTCCCTGGGCCCACTGGCGAGGCAGGAGGGCCTGGCGGAGCTGCCTGCTGCTGCCCAGCTCCCCAGGGAGAGGGGAACTACCCGCAAGGAGCTCAGCAGGAGCAGGCAGGCAGCCGGGGCGGCTGACAACCTGGGCGCTGCGCTTTGCATGGTTCTCACTGCAGGGAGCACGAGGAGGCAGTTCAACAACCGTCCTCACTCGAAGGGCCAAGCTTGCACCGCGCCAGCGGTCATGGAAGACTCCCTAGAAAAATATACAGTGAGGTGCCCTGGAACACAGCCCCGGTGCATTGTTACTAAGGAACGTTTTGAACTTCACAGAGTACACTAGCAACTTGTGCCAGTGACCGGTGAAATTGCAATTTTAAAATATTTAAGGAATCAAGAAAGACAACAATTTCACTCAGCCAAAGGCAAAAAAAAACAACTTCGGCAAAATTTAATGTTTTGAAATCTCTTCAAATGTTTCAATCTTCCAACCATTCATTAATAGAACACAACACATACAGTGCAAAAATATCTTAAGAAACTGCTGGGGAATTTATCTACAGATTAAAAAAATAATAATCTTCTCAAGTACTAGGATTGGATGAATTATACTACACATTTGCACAGTGGTCCTAAAATATATTACTAATACTTCTTGTTTGTTGGTTGCAAATACTGAAGTTTGTTTACTTAACTGACTGCTAAAATATTTCAGTAAAGTTAAGATTACATGACTTGGTCCTCTGCCCAAAAAAATGGCTGAAAGTGAGTACCTAGACCAGTATCCTGTTATCTTCAAACCAAGTAAAGTACCGAGTACCAACAGAAAAGGTGAGCAGGATTACCATGCATTGTGTGGTGCTGCTACCATCCCCGCCTCCAAAACACGTCTGCTGACGGAAATACTTGCTACAGAGTGAGGTATTGCCTTTCACCTACCCAACTGCAGAACTTTTCAAAAATACAAACAGCCCTAAATGCTGCTGACTCCGGGCTGAGTTAGCGGTTTCATCCCCGCTTACCTGCAGTCCATCCTGGTACTGGACAGCAGCCTGCATTGCTTCTGCAAGCTTGTCCACTCGCTCCTTCCATGCTTTGTTTAAGACATCCCAGGCAGAATACAGCTGCAAATAAACGCAGTTTACTCCCGTGGCCAAATTGAATTTTACTGCAGTATAATTTGCGTTCACTAAACACAATAAATTAAGCACATTTCATAGTCATTCCACATTAAAACTCTTATTCTCTTCTTAGTATTTTCCTCAGAATATATTAAAAGTTCTGGATTACAGAAGCTGTGAGCTTCACTACTGATTACTGAGTATTTTCATTAACATTGAGGTTGCAGTTAGCATGGGAAACACTGTGAGCAACTGCTGTAGAGCTGCATCATTATAATGAAGAAGCTTGAAGAGCTGAACAAGCACTGCGCACACATCCCAACAGGACTGGCTCAGTTAAGGTGTCTCACGGCATCAACTAGATATATCTGAAACCCAGTGTTACTTTGGCACAGGTCTATTCTATTCTATTAGTCTATTCTGCTAATTGGTGAATACTTTCACCATCCCTTACAAAAACTAAAAAAAAAAATCAAATCAAATCAAATTGTCTATACATAGTAATCAAATCTGAGTCAAGATTTATTTAAGTAAATGGCAAACTTGAACACAAAGGCTTCAGAGATACCTTACTTTTTTTCTTCCTCTCCCCTTACTGCCCCCTTCCCCATTTTTTCCTTTACTTTCAAAATATTTGGGAGAAAATACCAATTTCAGCTGTACAAACACCTAACAGAAGAAATTTAAGCATCTCTATTTCCCATACCTCATCTATACTCTTGTTGACAATAGGTTTATCAGGCTCTCCACAAGCAGCTATAAGTTCAGAGCCAAGGTTCACAACTGCTTCTACATCTTCCTGCAGTCCATCGATTTCTTCTTTAGCAGCCTAGAAGGAGAAAAAAAAATCCAAAGCTGTTAAAACTAAATTTAGTCATTTACATACATCTTGCTTTTACAATAGAACACTTCAGGCTTTGGCTTTTGTTTTCTTTAAAATCACCTGGACTTAAAACTGGCTCTTAAGAGGTAAGCAGCCCTTGCCAATGGCAGAGGGGAACCAACTGACATCTGTCTGAATTATACCAATGGCTTATGATGTCATTTTATGAGATGACAAAATAAATAGGAAGCCTTAAATTAAATTTCTTTAATCACAATGTTTTCTTTCTCAAAGATTACTTTTGTACTTTCAAATCCTTAACTATCAGTATAAATAATTAGAGGCTCAGAGCATAATACACACATCAGTATGTCTTTCATTCAGATGTTACGTATTACTCAAGGAATCTAAAACATGTACGACTACAAAAAATTCGTATAACATGCCTATTATACATATGTTTATAAGCAAATATGTAAATATAATGACAGGCATAAGTTGCATGCTCAGTGCAATTAAGCACTGATACACATCATTTGCCACAGGCTCCTCAGATAGTATTACAGTAAATTTCTACCCAATTATCCTCCCTGGTTTCTAAAAGAATTATTCTGTGGTATTTCATAGTAATTCTGCCTTTTCCCTGCGTACTGAAAATAAAATACTTGAGGTCGAGCAAACACTTCCTACCGACCTCTGCAGCTTCTTGCTGTTGCTTGACGACAGACGGGTCGACTCCGGGTCCCTCCAGTCCCCGAATGAAGTCGTGAGTGTCTTTGATAGTAGCGACAAGAGCCGTGTGATCACACCAAAACTTCTCAGCTAGTTCCATTGCATCCAGCAATTTGGCTTCTCTTTCCTCAGTCAATGTCAGGATGTCTTCCCAAGTTAAGGCCATTTGGTCCAGTTTATCTTGAACAGCTAAACAAAAAAGGAACTAGTTTACTACCTTGGCCACAAATATCTCCACAGTTCTACAACAGAAACAGTTGTATGTATGCACACATTTTAAAGCTCCGACACTAGATTGTTCCTTTCCATAATGTTAAGGGCTCTCCATAATGCTAAGGGGAAACAATCAATAAGGCCTTTAAAAATAAAACAGAGTTCACACGCAGGAGGAATTATTAAACTAGTGCCTTGCTTCAGCAGCTTCTCCAGAAGAATACAACCCCCAGATCAGTAGTAAAAAATGAAGATAGTTATATACTGCAGCTCGCTGTATTTCAGCTACACAAAACTTCCCTCAATTTACTACCTTTAGCAGATATATCCTTATCAGCTCCTTTTGAGCGAGCAATCATTTCCTCCCCTCGCTTTTTAAGCGTCTCATACACTGGCTGAAGTTTCTCCAGATCCATTGACACATTCTTGTTTTCACTGATCTGCTCTTTAATCTTCTCAACCTCTGCTGAGATGGAAGGGGGCTGACTCAGGCGTTCCACTATGCGCTTCAGGCTCTCAAGCGTTGCATTTATTTTGTCATGGAACTGCGAGAGCAGAAAGGAGGAGCAGAATGAACAGAAAAAAAAAGAAGATCTTAAAATGCATCTCAAAGCTATCTTGGAAAAAAAGAAGTACTTAAAAATAATATTATCATCTCTAAACACATTAGAATGCCCCTTGTGGTTCTTCCACTCTTCTAAATTATGAAGATGATCTTGCAAATTGATACTTCTTCTCAGGTTTAAGAGCTATGGAGCTTTGCTTTGAAGTCTGGGTTTACTCCCATTATACTCCATCAAAAGATAATTTACATGTAGCAGCATTTATGTGCATGTAGCCTTGCATAGCTAATAGACAACTTTGTTTTGTGTTTTGGAGAGTCACAGCTTTCCAATTTCATAAGTTTATAAAGGTATTTACCTTAATATGAAATACAAGGCCAAAAAATATATACTGAGTACAATTCTCATCCATGACCAACATACTGAATCTAAATAGGGATTAAAATTTAAGATAGAAGGTCATTCAAAAAGACACTTGCTACTGCCCAGGTAGTGCTGGTTAGTGCTGTAAAAGCACATTATCTCCTGCATCCAAAAGTACCCTATAGTGTCTATTACATCCACCCACCTTTGACTCTGAGCCCAGGTGCCTACATACTCAATTACAGTTGTGTCAACATGGTTCATCCCTTGGCACAGGCCCAAAGGGAAGCTCTAATATATGCCTTTGGATCTGTACAAATTGCAACAAATGACTCAACATCATGCTGGTGTCACATTATGGAAATTAATAACTGTGGGTAAAGCATATGATCCACCAGGATCTACCAAGAGCTCTTGCCTTTGCACTTGGGAAAGGTGCTAGAAAGAGCACAGCAAAGCAGAGCTACTTGATACACAACAGAGATTGAACTGAGATTCGTGCCTTGGGTGATGCACTTCACATAGGCAACTTTTATGGACTTGGTCTCAATTCTACGCTTATGATGACATTTTGTGAAGTCTAGTTTGCAGGGCTGGTTTGTGAAACGCACATGCCTGTTCAGGCATCTATCTACATTATAAGTTCCTGGGCATTTATAATGAAATGTTAATGATAAACTACTGCTAACCCTGATCAGGAACTCTCTAGTTCCACTGGTAAAAGGCTGTACCTAAAGTTGCCAAGTTCTAGATATGGGTATGTGGAAGAGAGAGTCCAGCGCAGGGCTACAAGGATGATCAGGGGCCTGGAACATCTGCCCTATGAGGAGAGGCTGAGGGAGCTGGGCCTGTTCAGCCTGGAGAAGAGAAGGCTGAGAGGGGATCTAATCAGTGTCTATAAATACCTCAAGGGAGGGAGTGCAGAGGATGGTCATGGTCTCTTTTCAGTGGTGGCCACTGATAGGACTAGAGGAAATGGCCGGAAACTGAAACATCAAAAATTCCATAGGAACTTAAGGAAAAATTTCTTAACAGTGAGGGTGACAGAGCACTGGAACAGGCTGCCCAGAGAGGTTGTGGAGTCTCCTTCTCTGGAGATCTTCAAAACCCGTTTGGACGCAGTCCTGTGCCACGTGCTCTAGGTGTCCCTGCGTATGCAGCGGGGTTGGACTAGATGATCTCTAGAGGTCCCTTCCAACCCTAAGCATTCTATGATTCTATGATTCTATGAAGTGATATATATAGCTGTTCCCTTTTCAGCTTCAAAATAATAGCTTGAGAGAACATTTTGCAAATGCAGCAGAATCACAATATTGATCAATGTATAAAACTAGAGCCCCTTGACTGCTAGAAAACCAAGACCATCAGTAGTGATAGGAACATTCACAGACCACTTGGTTGAAAAATTTAGATAAGTCAGCAGTTAGTCTTGATATATACACGTGAGATGACAACAAAGTCGGCGTATCTTTCCATCTGAATGAATCCAACTACACTTCAAACTTAAATAGATACCTGGGCGCACTGAGAAATGGCTTCATCCAGCGCCAGCGCTCGCTTTTTGACATCTTCCTTAATTTTGTTGTAAAGGTAGTCAGCTTTCGTGTAGTTCTCTTGGATAAAGAAGCCTTCAGCTGGGCTCAACTCCAACAACTGGGGCCCCGTTTTGTTCATTTTATCCATATGGGGCTTGTGCTCCGCAATCAGCTCACGCAGTTGCTGTAACAAACCAAACAACTTATCAGTTTCTCATGCTTGCACCATTGTGCTACAGCTGTCCGCACTCCTAATACACCCAGCTGGTGAGCAATTCCAAACACACACCCTTGGTCCTAATGTACAGCACAAATAATAACAAGTACAGGCAGTGCTTGCTCTGCCAGTGACGGCTCCCTTTCCAACACTGGCGGCTCTCCAGTCGTAAAGCACCACAGTTAAAGACATATGGGAAAGGTCTAGGCAACAGACCTGCAGAGCACACGACAGGAAAGAGGCTAACTGTGTATACGCCACTGGCAAGGGGCACTCCCTGTCATTTTTAGCCCTCATAGTGACAGAAGTGGCAACAGGACTCCAGACAGCTGTGGAACACCTCCAGGTACATCCCCTTCATGCTCAATACTTCTTCGAGTACCTCACTTCCATTTGCTTTTACCAGCGGATGTGACAAAGGCGAAAACTTGGGAGTACCCCAGTCTTTCCTGCCAGTTTGATTTGCTTCCACCGTTCATCCCTATCCTGGTGGGGCCTTCTCCCTCCCAGGGCAGTGAGACATCTATCCTACAGCAGTCGTGCAGGAGCAGGAGAGGCCAGAGCAGAGAGATGCTCTGCTCCTCCTAGCTCAGGCTTTGTTTAAATTAATGAGGGCTCAGAAGGGGCCTTGAATCAGTCCAAGTATAAATAAATCCTCTTTTATTCAGTCTGGTAGCTTGTTTAGATGCTCCAGAAGAGAAGACTGAAAGAACAGTGACCATGATTGTCCACTGTCCTCTGATGACAAAAAAAAGCAATGAAAATACAAGGAAAACTGTCTCTACATATGTACTGAGAAAGGAATTCTACCTGTTCATGTCGCGACAGGAAAAATGAAGTTGTTTAGAAGAGGAAAGAATAAAGCCAGAAATGTTTCAAAGTTTTCAGAAGATCATTTTATGTGTTTTATTTCTGTTCACTAACAGATCACTTCACACAAGGCCAGAGAGTCCCCATTTCTAGATACAAACCTATTGTCAGTAACCTGCCCAAGGGTAAATTCCAGCTAGACTGACTGCATGTCACTAACACAGTCAGCTCTGTGCAGGTTGCAATTGCAGGCAGAATGAAGTTAGTAATCCGTAAATATATACAGATATAGAAGTGAACAGGTAAGTGAAAAGATATGTAAGTGAATACAAAAAAGTCTACTCACATTCAGAACAACTTTTTTTTTTTAATATAATTATAAATGATTTGGTCTTTGCCACGACCAACTACTGAATAAACAATTCTAGTAAACCAGTATTTCAGATCATATTGCTTGCTAAAATTGCCTGACATTAATCTCATACTCAACAAACAAATCTCCAGCTAATGGCATAGCCCAGGGAAATCAGAAAACCAGAAACTCATACGAAGAATGATTAAAGGGGATGGGGAACAATTTGGGAAACAATTCTGTAAGTCAAGCAAGAATGAGGTTGGTCACGGTGACTATGGAAAGTATTTTGTAAAGCTCGTATAATATAGCTAGTCTCATCAGAAAATGCTTGTTCATGGTGGGCCTTATATACAGGTAGCCATACCTGTACATAAGGAACATACGAAACATACTTTTGGTAGCCCTTACTTAATGATTTTTAAGGTGAATATTTCTTCTAATTATTTTAAAAAATATTTTACATGACAATTTGCTAAGGGATTTGCTGGAATTGAAACATTGAATTATTGCCCCCTTACTCTTCTTGGCTCAGCAAAGTCTAACTTCTATCATACCAGCAAATCAAATACCAAATTTTCTGACATTTATAATATCAATGTATGTGCATACTTGCACACAGATGTACACACAGGCAATGTTTCACTTTTAACATGCTCACTGCAGGTACTCCCGTTGTCCTGCTTTACCCCTTTTTGTTTCTCGCTGCAGCTTCCAGTCTCCTTCCTATCTGTTTATGAGGCTGGTGTACCCTAACACTGACACTTAAGGAAACTTTTAAACATACTTTTAAGCTATTAACTTTTGTTAAGACCAGATACTTCACTACAATCGCAAACTTTTTTTTTCCCTAAAGCTCTTATGTTTTTAATGGTGTTTGCTGTCTTCCCCAGACAGTCTTGTCTGCATGCAGTTTGGCAAATAGGATGATTTTTAAAACATATTTTGCATCATTAAATAACTTTTTTTTGACAGAAGTATCATGGCTCAGGTTTGAAACATTCAACTGAGTACTGCACAATTCGAAGATGACTACGTAGTTTGTGATGCATTATTTTTTTAGAAAACAGGAAAATTCTTACCCGTTGCTCTTCTTGTTGTTGCTTTAAAGTTTCATATTCAAGGGCAGGGGCAGGAAGCTGAGAGATGACCTTTTCTGTTTCAATTAACCATGGCCAAAATTCTTCGTAAGTCTCCCAAAACTGGTTAACCAGGGACTGAGCTCGCTCCAGCTGCAGGTTTCTCTCGGAGTTTATGTTAAAGAGTCTATCAAATGTCTGTAACATGTTTTCCACTTTTTCCTATGAAATAACATATAAAAAAAATAGCAATACATAACTTTACACACTAGGTATTGGTAAGACCTCTGTTACTCTCATAGCTAAACAGACTCTGGTCTTAGCTCCATCTACAGCACCTGGATTTTAGTTTCTATAACACTTCTATAGTTCCAGGGGTTTAAAATGGATGGGATCAATACAGCAAGAGATCTGAATTTGGCGGAGTACTTTTAAGGTAATCAAGGCCAGTTTACGTGTTCTCCCCATAATAATGTCTGATATTTACATAGGATGTTTTATTCGCAGGACACTATTTAAGCTGCAAATTGTTTGACTACAGATCTCAGCCCTGGTTCTGTACTGAAATACTCATCTGCAGGGATACGGGACAGAAAGTGAGTCTTCTGCAGCATTTCTGAATCAAAGCATCATGAATAGTGAAACAAAATCTGTTTGTTGAAGATGTGATGAGAGAATAGGGTGTACAGTACTGCCATTAATAATATGACAGAACTACAAGGTTTAAATATTGCAAAACATCATTCTTTGGACACATGATAATAAAAATGACTATCAACTAGCTATACATTTTTATTATGGAAAGCTGCCCATGCTATCATTTTCTTTTTTGAAAATATTGTATGTGGCATTGGACATAAATGCTAGTCTTGGAAAAAAAAAGACATATAAACAAGCCATTGAATGTGAGGTAGAGAATTTGCTTTTGGCAGAATAAGCCAAAATCTTTTTACAAGTAGCAAAGTCCTAGGATTCAAGGAGGAATGTCACTGGCAGGGCCAAAGCAACACACAGCGCACAAACACCCAGGTTCACCATAACCTAGTGAAGGGTCTTCAATGTCAACAGGAAAAAAAAACAGTTTTCTGTGTGTGTGTATGTGTATAAATACATATGTGTGTGTGATTTTATATATATATATATATATAGATAATAAACACACACACACGCATCCAGAAGCTTCCATAATTAATGCTTTTTCATTAATATTTAAAATGATAGACTACAAGAACCCTTCTACTTCACATACTGTCTTCAGACCCACTGCTGTAGCTGCTGTTTATAGAACTTTACCTTCACAGACTTCTTCTCTTCTTTAGTGCAGGTTTCCATAATCCCATCCCCACGTTGCACAAGATCATCTACATATTCTTTGTGCTTCAAAATCTCCATGGTTAACGCCTTGGAACACAATAAAAACTGGTCAGTGATAAAAAACTGAGTACATGAAGCAAAGACTATTTTTGACGTGCATCACGATGGATTGAAAATTAAATCACGCCAGTACATTTGCAAGATGGAGAGTGTGCTGGCCAATAATTACCATGACAGTTGGAAATGCATCTCTTTTACCTTTTGAACTTGTAACTGGGCAGTGGTCTGGTCTCGCTCAAGCCTAATATCACCCTGAGACATCAGCTGCTTTATTGTGTTTTTAGCCCAGGCTATTTCGGCCTCAGTTGCTTTATCAAACTAAATGAGAGAGACATTAATTAGTTGAGCAATTCTATAGACATGAAATCAGAACAACTGCTTCAAAATTGTCTAAGACGGTTAAAAAGCATACTTTTGAATTGTAAGAAAGATAGCGGCTCCCTTTCCATATGAGGTGGTGATATAAATGACATACGGGGCCCATAATGGTTCTGAGGGATTCAATACAATCAGCTCAATTCATAAGCATGAAAAAGTAGGAGCAGAAAGACACGCAAGTATAATATATTTTTTCCAAAGCCTACACTTCTCTAACAGATATCATGAGAAAATTAATGGTTTTCAGTATTTTTACTAGACTGTTTATTTTACTAGATTGTTTATTTTCATTTTATTCAACTTTCACACATCTTTTCCATCTCCATAAACATAGTCCAATGATTATGTTTATTATTACTGCTACTGTTGTAACTTCCCTAAGAAATAGTTATGTGCTAATATCCTTTCAATCAGAAAAGCCGCTATGATATTAAATAATAAAAATGGAACAAAAATCACAGTTCGACTGAAGTCAGTGAAAAAGAACCTCACTTACTTCAGAGAACACAGGATTTCATTCAAAACCTAGACTGTAGATTAAATGCAAAAATGCTTTGGAGCATTTCAGTACAGCCAGTCCTTACAAGACTGAGTTTTCGTTACCATTAAGTAACGTCTTAGGTGGCTTAAAAGCTACCTTAGAGCATTTTGGATTTAGAGCATCTGTTCCTTACTAATTTGTAAAGGACAGTAAGAGAAAAGAAATACAAGAAGATCCAATTCTTCTGAAAAGTAAGAGTAAATTTAAATATATCTGGATATATATATAAAAATATATATACACACACATACATATATATATTTATGGGTACACACATATATTGTATCACTAAATAGTTTGGACTTTAAGCCAAAACAATTTACGATACGGGAAACTCAGATGCAGGAAAAGCTCCTGAAAGAAACTATTAAGAACTACTTTTTAAAGAACTCAAACTCGAGCTGCAACTAGCTGAACATTATTAAGTCTAGGAGTTATTCTGAAGTCCATCACGATGCATTATGTATGTCAGAACCTATCGCACATCTTATTGAAAACTACACTATCTTCACAAATCACACCATGCCACTCGGTCTCCCTTCTCTTCTAGGTCTGGCGGCCTGGCCGTGTGGGGCTGTGCAACAGCTTTGCCCCTGCAAAACAGATGGATCTCGCCTGAGCCACTACATCAGTCGTGTCTTAGTGGTTAATTATGAGTCACACTAAAATAGAAGTAGTAGTTTGGAGATTTCATTCTTTATGAGTCAGTCGTTATCAGTCTTATTTAAACCATTTGTTACAAGAAACAGAGCACAAACATTCTTTTCCATTGGATGTCATTCCTAATTTAAAACAATACAGAAGGCAAATTTCCTCCCAAATACTGTGACTTCCTAACAGACAGGTGTGTTGTGAATCAATGAGTACTGGAACATTTGTGCCCAACACAGGCATCAGTGGTATTTAATTTCTGTATGAGAACATTTCACAACCAAAATTTTCTGAAGTCCATCTACTTGTTTCTCAAGTAAATGAGATGAACAAGATGCCAAATATGCTAAATGCACAAGGTAACTGCAGTGTGACTTCCTGATATTGGACAAAAAAATCAAGGCATGGCAGGTTTTTAGGTTCTTTTAGGTTCCGCAGCACTGAAGTCAGATCTCTCAACTCCATTTACTGAGGAAACAAGATTTCTAAGTTGTGATGGGTACATGTAATACATCAAGGAGTAAAACACACAAAATTGGTACTCCCTGCCTCAGCAATTTTATTACCAGTATTTTATTACCATTATGCTTCATTGGTCTATTCATGAGCCCTGAACTTCCCTTGTGCCCCTGGGACATCACTGACGCTTCCACCCAGTTTAAATGGCCACACTTCACTGTACTACTTCTTCCAACCAGGAAGGGCTGCGACCTGTGAACCCTCTGTGAATGCTCTGCAAAGCCCTCTCTGGGCTGCCTTCGGACGAAGAACAGCATGTAACCTGCCTGCCCCCTGTCTCTGCGTAGCACTCCTGGCACTAAGGCAACACACGGACCTGCAATACTGAGAAATGAAGATAAAAACATGCACAGGTGAAGTAATCCCTAGGATAACTCTGCTGGGCTGGGAGCATTTTACCCATGTAGCTCAAAAACACGACGTCACTTTGTCTATAACGTCTTCAAGCTCCTGTCCATGAAGTGAAACCACATTCTTGCCCCTTCACATACCTGACCACATTTGTCACCTTGGACGAGTTGCCACAGCATAAGCACATAAAGCACTAGCTCCCCCCATAATATCTTTTTTATTTTTGCATGTCTTTTTTTAATTATTTTTGCTAAATGCAAAGCAGCTTCTCCTTTATTGGAAATGGGTTCAGCTGCTTGGTATTTACCATGGGGCAGAGCAAACACCAGAGGTTTGCAGAGAGCTGAAGGGAGAGCTAGGGCTGGGAAGCAACGAGGCCTTGCAACACTAACCAGCACTGCAGCAGCGCTGGGACTTGCCTGCCAGGACTTGAACCTGTTCAAGGGGCGCCTGGAGATGCAACCTCTTAATCTAAGTAATTGGGAAGAGTTGGAGCAGAGCCAACATGCACTCTCCTCTCTCACCTTATTGATCGCTAGAAAAAAACCCATTGTTCTTAAGGATTTGCTTAATGAAATAAGATAATATTCACGGCAAACCCCTTAAAAAGTTAAACTTTTTATCCTCGGTTATAGGCAGATCTGAGTTGCTGTCAGCCTCTTTTAGTTGGCTTTAGTCAGTGTCATACATGCTTTCTGCTCGTCCCACTATAGCTCTTTATGGGAACTATTAGCTGAAACAGAAGTCTCTATTGGTATTTTTATGCCTGAACTGTAGGCAGGCACCGGAAAATTGTATCTCCATATTAAATTGTAAACATAGAGCTTAAATATGGGACAATTTAGTGATGAAATGAGACTACCAAAGCATACCCTTATATATTCATCTGTTTGTGTATGCGCAGGTTTAGAAACCTTCATGTATTTGATAGCTGAATTTTTGCACCTGAAGAGGAATAGTGTTGTGGATGGGTATACAAGCCGCTGTTAGTTCAGCTCTTCAGTACAGCCTGATCATGATCCAGCTCTCAGCTGTGGAAAGCAAAGAGCAGCTGGGTGATCAGCTCATGCTAAAAGGTGCAGCCACGCTAGTGATTTCAATGTCTCATCCAGGAAAAGCGGGAACCTGGAAAAGCAGAAATCCAGGAACCTGGACTGAGACATTTGTCAGCAAAAAGACAAGTGCCTGCAGCAATGCACTGACTAACTGTGCTCTGCTGTCCTTGTGCTAGTCGCAAGCCACGCGCCATCCAAACAGCTCCTGTGTCGCTCAAGGAACAATGGCTGGCAGTGTCACCAAAGGACACCTTCTGCTGAGGCAGATGCTGCCAGAGGGAGCTTTCAATGCCCCAGGAAGCAGCAGAGGTTTCAGTACCTGCTGGAATCTCTGGATGGCAGCGTCAACTTCATCCGCCCTCTGAGCGATGGCGTCACTCAAGAGCCGGTAACGTTCCGTGTCCTCTGTGATCATCTTGTCGAGGCCCTCCCTGGCCCTCCACGGCACCAGCTCCAGGAAGGCACTGCCCACTTCATTGAGGGTCTCCACCAAGCCCCTGTGGCTCTCTGCCTCCTTCTTCAGTTCCTGCAAAGGGCCACTTGAAGTCAACGCGCCAGCATGCGAGCTGAGCACACGCAGCTTGCACATGTTTCTTATTCCTCCAGCTACTCTACGAGGCCAAGAGCTGAAATGTTTTCCAAGCGAGCCAAAGTGATAAATTAGAGCACTTATTTTCAGCTCAGTTACATTAGTTTTCGATATTCTAGGTTGTTTGAGGGGAAAGCAGGTGATTCCTGAAGGGAAATTTTCTGCAGTATATATCCTACACATCATCCTGACAGTCAGAACTTCTCTGGAATTTTAGAAGAACTACTAGTAATGCATCCAACAGTCACTGGAAAGAAAGCTAACACATGGGCATTACCCCCTGCAATTCCTTAAGGAACAACATGAGCAGCAGGCGACACCAGCCATGTAATGAAGCAGAATTGCTAAATTCAAGTGCCTTTTAAATGACCAGTGATTGGATTACATTGAAATAAAATCATTACACAGTCCTTCAGGATGACTTTTTATGTCTATGGAAAACCATGGTTTATTTCTTTTTCTAAAAATATATACTGGAAATTTAATGGCATTTTTCTTCTTTAGCTTTCTTTTCTTTTTTTCCCAACTGCGTTCTTATCATCCAGCTTACACTGCAATTCTTCTTTTGAAATAATTATTTATTGTTACAAAGTATTATTAATATACCTTAAATGTTGACTCTCTTTACGCTTTACGGGATTCCACTCACATCACAACTACAGAACCAAATTAATTTTGTTTGAAATTTTAAGGGCTTTCCAGGCTTAGGTAGCTGCTTGACTAGAAAGAAAACGTCGTGCTTCCCTAGTGCTAAAAATAAGCCTCAGACCAATTTCAGAAGTGATTACACCAGATGACTCAGGAAAGTGAGTTTGCTTCTTAACTACGGTTACAAATGTTCTGATGCTAAAATTAGTTATTCACAAAGCAACTTCCTGCCACACAAAAGTTAACACAAAACCTAGCTGAATAGACCAGCAATAAATAAATCACAGATTCCAAGACATACTTTTTGTCTTTCTTGTGCTTCACTTAGTTCTGCATCACTCAGAATTTGCTTTTCATATGAGGCGAGCTCCACTTCCACTTCATTCAGCCATTTGCAGAGTTCCTCGTGGGTCGAGTGAAGCTGGCCTGCAAGCTTCAGAGCCTGCTCTAAGGTCTCGGCTGTATCCAAACTCAACTGTGTAATGTCTTTGTATCTTGCTTTAATGCTTTCCAGTTTATCTTGAATTATCACAACGTCATCACCTAAAACATCAGAAGAATGTTATTTCCTGTGAACAAAGATATTTAAAAACAACAACAACACAACCAAACAACCCACCCTGGCTTTTGAGAGCTGTTTCAACATTCAATTAAAAAATCAAAACAAAACGGAACACAAAACGATGGGGCAAATCATCAACTGTTGTAAATTATTCTACCTTCATTGAGTCCACAGAGCCACAGAGGTTACCTGTCAAGTCTTTTACTCTACTAAATGTTCAGAAATCTTCAGATTAAGACCCTAAACTTAACATAAAGACTTTTTTAAAACAATCCTTAGATTGGCAGCATTTCTCATAAAGGCAAAAGCAGATTATAAAAGGGCTATTGAAGGTGCAAAAAAAACCAAATCAACAAAATACTAGCTGGACTCTCATTACAGCAATACTTTAAATTTTTCTTTGAACTGTACATCCTTTTCACTAACATCTGAAATGCAATTCAAATGCCAAAGTAAATATGTGCTAGTATATATTCAGATTTTGTTGTAAAACATGTAAGTCTGCAACCAAAAAGCATTCTCTGTCACCAAACATATGCATGTCTTAAAGAGTTCAGAGTTTTAAATACTGGAAAATCTGGACAGCTGTTGATCTACAGAACAGACGTGTACAACTGGAATGCAAGTTTTCCCACAGCGCCAGCTCCAGTCTAGAGGATAAAACTTTCCTCTTGCACTAAAAGCTGGTCCAGTATCTTGTTCATCTGTGGATGTCTCCAGGGAACTGGCTGTGTCCACTGCCAAGAAGCCTTCTATTATGAGTAATGTCCATAACTTGCTATTAGGAATGGAATGCAGGTTCACTAAAATAATTTTACAGTGAAAACAGTAAAGAATTAGAGGGCCATTTCTTTTTGCAGGCTTAGGTGCACTTTAATGGCATGTTGTTCACTTACATTAACAGCAAATTTTGCCCCAAACCGCCTACCTTGACCTCAAACCTTTAGTAAAATGAACACCCACAACTCCTTTAACTGGACAATAAGAACTAATATTTAAAAGTTTCAGTTATAATTTTCTCATAAGCACTTATGAGAAAAAAAAAAAAAAAAGGCCGATGAATCATAATTTCCTAAGAAGCTCTCACCTACTGCCTGCTTGAGGAGCTCTAAGCCGTTCTGTACGGCCAGCTCAATGCCTGGCTTCCTATGAAGAATCTCTTCTTGAAGTTCCTAAAAGAAAAGGCCACTTGAGTAAGTACAGAGATAATAAATCAAATTATTTTTACTTGGAATTAATTATTGTGATTTCAAACAAAACGTATTAATGAAAAATAAATGAAATATGGATAAACAAAATCCAAAATTAAATAATAAATGAAATGAAATGAAATGAAAATACCAGTAGCTCAAAGTGCTGTTCCTCAAGCAGGTGTGTATTGTAATCTTGGACTGTCAGTTTGCTGAGTCTATCATTGACTTCATTGAGCCAGTTCAATAATTCTACTTCATCCTCCCCAAAAATCAGAGCGTTGGAGTAAGCTTGCCGGAGAAACTCAGACATGCTGTCACTCTTCTTTTGAATATCAATGTATCGGGCTTGGCAAGCATCTAGCTTTTCCTGCACCGTATCTTTATCCTCCCTGGAGCTCATAGTTTTTAGAGACTGACCAATGCTAACGGCCTGCTGTAAACTCTCATTGTGAGCTAGGACGTCATCTTCTAGGGCCTGTATTTTATTAAGTAATGAAGAGCAATGGAAAAGAAAAACAGAAAAATGTAAATGAAGGAAGTGAAAGTAAACAACAACCAAAAGAAAAAAGGACGTATTGCCATTTATAAACACAAATATATAAAACTCAAAATACACTACGAAAAGAAAAAAAAGAATATCATGAAGGTAACACAAGGTACACCACAGCTGTTTGCCCAGCTGCACTGTGCTTTCCAAGCATGTTTAAACAGAGCGGCCTAGGTGAGGCCGTGGTCTGTGCCTTACTCGGTGCCGAGCGATCTGCTGCTGGAGCTTGGAGGTCTGCGTGCCAACGGGCTCGGCGTTCGCCAGCCGCTTCTCGGTGGCCGCCAGCCACTCACTCAGTGGCTCCAGGGTTTCATGGAACTGCTGGGCCACCACAGAGATAGCTTCCAGCTGGCGATTCCTACAAACACGGCAAGATAAAGGTAATCGGAAGTGTGAAACAGTCCAAAGAACAACAACAATAAAAAAAATAAAGTGACAACTAAATTAAGAAAAAACCCCTCCAGAGTTAACTATCTGGAGCTCTTATAGACAGTGCATAAGTTTTGTGAATATAAATAATGTAATGTTATTCCTGTTCTTTTTGTTGAAAATAATTTAGTACTCAATTCAGCAAAACATGGATTTATACCAGTTAGGAAAGAGCTCGAGTTTCTAGCTGTCTTTAAGCATACAAGCACATCCTCTTGACTAATATCCATGTTTTTAAGTTAGGCAAAGCCTTTACTGAACCACAACATACTGTCAAGCTTCCTCAGTGCTGTAAAAGATCTTCTACCGTGTGCTCAATGATGCAAACAGATCTACCTGGCTCTGCTTTTCATCCCTCGTTCTGGGTAAACAGCTCTCAATGACATTAGTGAGACAATAATGCACAGAGGTTTGACTCCAAAATACAAAGGTGATACCCGATACCTTCATCTTTCAGATTATTACATTTTAGAGGAGGTTCTTGATTAGAAAGAAGTTTTCTCTACAGCCACTCCCGAACAAAAATCGCTCAGTCAGGCTTTTTCTACTTTTAAGAGAGATTTGTCCTATCTGAAAGACATCAGAATATTGTCTGGTGATTGTGGATCTCATCTGAGATAAAACAACTATGCTTATATGTGCTTCCCAAGGCTTAGAGCAAGGCTGGGCAGACACAGCCATGAAGCATTCGGTGAAGAACAAAACAGTTTCCAAAAGCAGCCTCTGATCTCCTCCTCATGCCTAGAGTCTAGTCAAAAAAAAAATGGAGACGAGCTTGCAGCTAACAGATGGCTTGAAAAAAGTTGTAATTTGGTTTTAAATTTAACATCACCAGACTAGGAAAAATAATATTAAATTAAATATGACATTATCATTTCCTCAGCTAATGAGTCAGATTCCATCAAAAACTAAAAAAAGTCTATCAGTGTTTGATTCTACTAATTAAGTAGCCACATTATTAGTAGTATGTATGAACAGAAGAAAGGCTACCTGAAGAAGTCAAGAGAGGCAGTTGCAGTGCTAGTCTGAAGGCCCAAATACCAATCCATTGACTCGTACACAGTAATGTTTCCCTAAAACTCCCTTATTTCAGCCTTGACAGTGATTTCTCATTCTCATTTACAGGCTTTCTTATGTTTATTTTTCTCCTTTCTCTTCTAACAGTGCTGCCCTTTTCAAATCCTCACCCTAAAACACTCACCTTCAGCAAAGCCCTTTCAGTGTTTTCTTCAAAGACACTTGCACAGTTCATAGCTTTCCAATTATTTCACACATTAACAACTCCCAAAATACCCACATGTGTATATAAAAAGACACTGTGTGCAGGTTTTGGAACTTTTCTTTTTCCCCATTGGAAGCTGAATTGGACTTCAGTCTCTTTAGGAGACTGCTTTCTGTGATGCTATGGTAGATTTAAGCACTTTGATGGCTCTGTCTTCCTAGGAACTTAGGTAGTTCAGCATCTTGCATGAGTAGATAAGCCAGTGAAAGTGTAAGACCAATAATTTCTGGAAACTAATTAAATGGATGACGTTGAACAGAAAAAAAAATCAATGAATTCAATGTTCCCTCTTTGCAGGAGTGTGTCATGACTTTAAAGTCCCAAGGGAACAGCATTATTATTTATCAAGTGTTAAATTCTATGCAAAACAGAAGACTTAGTTCTTCCATCAAGACACAAACCTTTTAATGAACTTATACAGACAAAAAGTTTAAAAGATAAACATGGACTTAATACTGGCAGACCGTCACATCTTAACTTCAAGATTTTTTCTCTACACTTTTCCTTCAGAATACCTACTTTATCAACACCAAGGTGAAATAACGTAATGTGGCAACAAGAACGATATTTCTTACAAGATTTCACATCATGGGGTTCCATGTGCTGCTTCTACCCATGTATCACCTGCCTTTTTTCCAAGGCACGGCATTTTTCAAAGACGTGAAAGAATTTCAAGTACCTTGTCTCAGCTTTACTGAGCAATGCATCCCATCGGCTATCCAGCAGATTCAGTTGTTTCAAGATTTTCTCTTTATCACCAGGCTCTGCTGACTCTGCAATTTTCTCCCCTTCACGCTTGATGACCTCAACTGTGGCCTTGCGGTCGTCCAGCAGCCTCTGCAGAAGCTGGAGAGAAAACAGTGGGACACCAAGTTACTAAGAAGCACTGAAACAGCTTAAGGGCAAAAACCAGAAGGAGACAGACTTCTCGAATGCCTGAAAGAGCAAAGAAATACCAGTGCTTATACTGTGAGGAAAGTAACAAAAATGGTAACCAAACAAGAGACCCAAACCAGCCAACCAAACACACGAAAAAAGAATGCCAAGATTCATCTAGTCCCCGTTTCCAAAATGACCTACTTGGTCTTTGTGGGGTGAAGATGTGTCACCCCTCAGAGGGAACTTCTAGGGGAGAAAGTTGCAGTTAACGCCCATTGCAGGAGTCAGGTCATTTAAAGTATTTGACACATTTTGTAGGAACATGACTGTAAGGAAAAACTCATTGTTTTGTTTTAACCGTGTTTTATCTCTTTTCTTTTTCTAATGGACCTTTAATACTTCCTTCAGATAGTGCTAGTAGTTTCAATGGGAGCCCAGACTGCAGAGTATGACACTCCTGTGTGTGTTCCCAAGAGATTTCTCCCACCGCTGGATGGACTCTAGAAGATAGAGTGGGTGGCTGTTCTAAAGATCTCAGTGCCTTTTGAATGTAATGCAATGCATCTGAATATACCTTATGTCGTGACAAAGACTGGGAATTCACTTGAGGCAACAGATAGGGCGAGATCCTCAACACATTTCACTTACTTTCTGTTCTTGAATTTGGGCCTTCACAACTTTAAATTCAGCAGATGGTGGCTTCTGATTAGCCACAAGGTCCTCGGTATCGATGAGCCAGCTAAGCAGGGACTCGAGGGCATCCTGAAATCTCCCGCTCTGAAGGAGGGCTTCCTGCAGCTGTGCAGCCCGCTTGGCAACCTGGGGTAGAGCAGAGCATCTGACTGTACTTACCTATTTCCATATTTCTGTGAAATAATTTGTAGACCTGCCACTTGAATGCCTGGCAATTATAATCATTATTTACTTTCATTTTCCTAGCTATTTATTACAGCATTTAGCAGTGATTTAGCATTAATGTTTTGGGAATGAGAAGAGGTGGACTCCCAGTAAATTAAATGGCTCTGGTTTTCCATTCTAAGTGCAATGTCTGCTTTGTATAGTTACCGCATTATCGCGTATGCCAATAAAATGTGTGTTTTAAATAGTTTCTATTTTCCTTGCGAAAGACTGAGCCAGCAATTCAAAGTAGCGGCTATTAAGGAAAAATAATTCCCTGACAGGGAAGAAGAGACAGGAAAGGAAAGAGCAAAGAGGTGCATCACAAATCTCTGATTTCTGCTGCATCTCCCCTTCTCCTGAATACAGAACAGATGAAAATGGGCGCTATTTTAGCCTCCCACTGTTACCATTTTCAACAGCAGCCATCACTAGAAGAGAATTATTCACAGTATGGAAAAACAACTGCAGTCATGTGAAAGCAGTGGCACCTTCCAATCTCTCAGGCGCCATAACCTTAAGGTGCTCTAAAGGAAATGTGGCACTAGTCACACAAAGCTGGGCTGCAGCCCTGCTTCAAGTGCTGCTCAGTATATGCTATGTACAGGCAGTATACTCTGGCCGTACAAATACAATGTGCCTAGAAGAAATGGAGAGGAACTCCAGCCCTGGAATAGGCTGCTCAGAGAGGTTGTGGAGTCTCCTGCTTTGGAGATCTTCCAAACCTGCCTGGCTGCCACCCTGTGCCACGTGCTCTAGGTGTCCCTGCTGAAGCAGGGGGTTGGACTAGATGATCTCGAGAGGTTCCTTCCAACCTCAACCATTCTGCGATGCTGTGAACTCCTTACAAGCAGCTGACCACAAATGACATCTCCCTTTCCCATCTATGAGTCCCAGCTCCAACCTCATTCACTGGGTTATCAAACCTCCCTGCTCTGCTTAAGTAGAAAGGCACGCATAGTCCTGAGGGAATCTTTCCTGAATAATAATAAAAAAACAGGGCAGACCTTCAGAAAGTTTGACAAAACCTTTATAAATAAGAGTAATACTTCTGGCAGCTGCTGATGGAAATCTTATCCTTAAAATTACCGTATATATACCGTGGGTATAATAACAAAATTCATACCTTTACTATTTAATTTCCTGGATTTTGAAAGATGGCAGTAAATAAATAATCAAAATGCAATACAAAGCAAAAGCAGAATGGCACATAAAATAATAACCTTCTTATTGAGAGTCTTCCATCGGGTGTTAACATCTTCCAGGTCACGTTCGAGGTCCTCAATGTTGGTACTTTTAGCAGCACTTTGAATAAGGCCTTGACCTAACCAATTTACCTCCTGTTGTTTCACCTGCAGTGGCTCAATTTCTTCTTTCTGGAAGGCCTGCATTGGGGAAACCAAAACACATATGAAATATTTTATCTGCTAACATAAAAAGCACAATGTTTATCTCACACTATGCAACATAAAATGCTGAAAAGTGATACCTAACAAGAAAGGAAACCATGCTTTGTAAGCAACTTCTGAAAAGATACGAATAAATGTAAGTAGAATGGGCCTAATAAACAGAAGAAATGGAATACACCACTGAAGGAAAATGATGTGCATTTCTAGGAGAAAAGAAAAACTTTGAATCAGCAGCGAAGGAAGAGATATTTCAGAGTAGGTTCCAGGGAAATGGAAACGGTGCCAAGTAAGGAGAGGCTACAGATACTGCTGCAGTAGGATCACATTGGACACCCAGGAGAAGGGATATTCACTCTATCTGAGGGATATTCCTGGAAAATGCCAGGGCTCTCAGCATACCCAACAAGAGTTTGAACAGTTTTCCGATTGCTTTGTTACACTCTTTCAGCTATTAAAGCTTTTTTATTACCGAAAGCAAAGGCAATGCAAACCCACACTTGTTTTCAAGTGAATTAGCCTGAACTGATACCAGCGTCAATGAGATCAGAAAATGGCTCAAAGCCTCTGAATTAATTACTCAGATCGGGGAAAAATAATCAATGAATTAACAATGCTGAAGAACACTCATCTTTTAATCCTAAAGCCTTCCCTTTCCGCAGTGACATTCAATAATAGTGTTGGTGTACATTTGGTATGTTCAATGCAATCTTCCTCAGCATCCTAAAGAGCAGGAATCACTTCAAAAATACCCAAAACACTCTTTTTTTTTTTTTTGGCAGCAGAGATAGCATGGCAAGTGATTGCTTTGAAAGAGGCAGAGCTCAGCTGGCTGCGCACGTTCCCAGGAGCTTGACAAGTCCATCTAGAGGCTAGAGCAAACACGCTGAACACGTGGCAGAAAACAGATTAAACTATCCCTTAAGAGCCTTGAACATGGACAGGGAAACTGAAAACTGTGAGACCGTGACTACATCAAAACATACAGAGTGCAACCAGCAGCTGCTCACAGAAAAGGGAAAACGCCTGCATTTTGCTTGACTGCAGGGTAGGGAGGAGGCAGAATAATCTTTTAACAGAGAACCAGTAACAAATTCTTCTTTTCTGTCCCATAAAGCCTCCACTTCTGAAAGCAATGTCCTACCACAGGGAGGACTGATTTCCATAATGAGCCCTTTTTAAACACATGCATTCTTTGCAAAGAGAAGCCTAAAATAAATTACAATTATTGCCGAGGGTAAAGTTTACTAGAACAACTTAGCAACAAAGCCTGAAACAGCTCAGATTTCAACTGGAGCGAGACAAAAAAAAAAAAATACAGACCTGACAAACACCCTTTACTTATTACACGGCTTCACATTTTACTTTCTGACCCCATCCACCACTCACTAACTCACAAAACACTCTGAGACCCTGCGCTTGTAATACACTACTGTAACTTCGGCTCTACTTTCTGGCATGCAAATGGCAAGGGTGGTTTCCAGCACATGCGGTGAGTCTTTAATCTGGGTGCTTTGGAAACCACAACAAGCTGATACTGTTGCTGATCCCTTGGTGAATAAGGCTGCTTGGCCTGAATGAACGGGCTACAAATGCCCTTGAATGGCATTGCCTTTAAGCACGAGGGGGAAAACGCAGCGCCGAGGAGGTGCTCCAAAGCGAGAGCAACAGACACCATCTGGACGATAAATAAGCGCGCTCCAGGCAGCTGGAAGCGATCAGCCCTGTCAGATACTGCCCCTTGTTCATCTCCCAAAGTGGCCATCTCACCCACTTCGGACCTCTCAGACGTGCCACGCAAACGACACTGATGACCATGTCTGCTGAATGGGGGAAACATGTTTTTGTGATAGTAACAAAACTGTAAAGTTAAAGAAAACTTTAAACAAGTACATTTAAGTTTGCTTTACAACATTTCACAGATTTCCTGATATTTTTTCTTTTTTTTCTTAATTATCCTGTTAGAAAACAGGCCATAGTAGACAATATCCAAGGTTTCTATCTGGATGTCACTTCATAGAATCATAGAATCCTTAAGGTTGGAAGGGACCTCCAGCGATCATCCAGCACATGCAGGGTCACCCAGAGCACGTGGCACAAGGCTGCGTCCAGGCGACCCTTGGATATCGACAGAGACTCCACAGCCTCTCTGGGCAGCCTGTTCCCGTGCTCCATCACCCTCACTACTAATGCGTTTTTCCTTAAGTTCCTGCGGAACTTTCGGTGTTTCAGTTTGCGGGCGTTTCCTCTCGCCCTGTCAGAGACCGCCCCCTCCCGCCTGCCGCCCCCTCACGCCCCAAGAGCGGCGCCGCCACGTGGTGCGGGGCGGGGGGTGCGCGCATGCGCAGTGCGGTCAGATACTGCCTTCTCCCTAGGACAGCTTTTGGACAGTTAGCAGTATTACCTAATTCAAGCCTTTTCATCTGAGTCAGTACATGCCACACTGGCTTCCTCTAGATCAGTGAAAATCTTGTCTTCTGACAGATCCACGTTGCTAATATTTACAGCCACGTTCATGTAATAGAAGTAGGCACGCTGCTGTGTATGACCCATGAAATCTACTTCTGTTACCGTAGCTTGTGGTTTAATTTTTTCACCATCTCCATTCACATTTTCCACTTCCATTTGGAGGAAGGAAATACTTTTCCCGTCATCCTGAAGCGGCTCTCCATGCGTATTCCTGCTGTAGCTAGCATTTGAGAGTGCTTCTGCCCCTCCTCTTTCTGCTCACTCTCGCCTTGCGGCATGACCTCTTCTCTCACTTCCTCAGCCGGCAGGCTTTCCAGTGCTCCCTGCTTTCTCCCGAGCTGACAGGCGTCCTCCTGCTGCTTGAAGAAACGCCCTTTCTCTCATTCTTTAGGCAACATCTGCTGCTGCCCTGTCCACTCTCAGAGCGCCGCTCGGCCCATGCGGTAGTAGGTGCCCCGGCCTCTTCGCGCTCCCCCCGCTTCTGCTTGCTGCTCTCCTCTGACTTAACTTCTCGGTCATCTTTTCACTTTTGCCATTCGTCCTCAGCGGGAGGCCGGGGTGGTGGGAGGTGCGGCGGCGCCGCTGACATCACGCGCGTCCAGCTGCTGCGCTGCGGCGCGCGCTGAGGTGACGCGGCCCCGCGGCGCTCGCAGAGCCCCCGAGCCCCCGCTCTGCTCGGCTTCGTGGGAAGCAGCCGGAGCAGCGCGCGGATGGAGTTAGGAGTAATCCCGCTCTGCGCAGGTCGCAGGTGGAAACACACCCCGCTGTTAGCTGCACTCCACATTCAATTGGGCTGTCCCATAAAGGCATTCACAAGAACACTTCCAACCAAAAAGTTAAATGGGAATTTCTGCGTTATTGTGATGTTTTCTTCATTTTGTCTTCAGTGAACTGTTTCAGCGCTTTTAATCGAATGCTTCACTTGATTTGAGATGCACGGAGATGCCCTCGCTTCACATTTCACTTGTCTTCAGCTGCCCTGTGGCTGTCAGGCAACAGCCACGGCCCCAGTGCCTGCCTCTGCACAAGGAGCCCTACAGAGCCAGACACCCTCGCCTGCCCCTGCTCTTACTGCAAGAATAGAGAGGGATGCAGGAAAAAAAGGGGGGCATGTGGCTATTTGAATGATGAGTTTTCAAGGAATGTGAGTGGCAAAAAATGGCACAAAGATTCAAGTTCTGAACTTTTAAATGCTCCTCAACATTTTGTGCCATGCCTCTAGCTAATGATCGTGTAAGGGAAAGCTGGAGACACGCCAGTAAATCACCAGCAGTTTGCAGAGAGGTGATCGTGACAAAGCTGCCACCTCAGCAGCACAAATCTTCATAGTCCTATTGAACAGAGACCTTCTGCCGCTTGTGATGGGAGGTATCAGGGTAGTGACAGTTTAGACCTCAGTTTAAGGACAGCATATGGCACTCAGTGTTAAAACTTAACATAGGGTATTAACTGCAATCAGCTGAAGGTTTCTCAGCCAAGCAGGATGCACTTTACTCAAGAAACAGGAGCAACGCACTCCTTCTGCTATTCATTTATTTGATATCCAGTCAGCTATTTTTAAAATATTAATGTGATGTAAGACAAAGTCTATCCTTCTGCACTCATGTATTTTTTCCTGTTGCAGTGAGCAGTTATTATTTGAAATAAGGCTTCCATAAGATTACACCCATTATGTATTAAAATGAGGCCAAAGAAATAGTCACCTCTGGTTTCTCTAATTGAGAAAATGGACTACATAATTGAACATCTAGACTATAATTAAGACTGTAGACTATAATAGCAAAGATGCGTAAGACATTTTTTGAGGTCTGGCCATCTTTGCATCCAAAACAACCACAAGCAGATCCTCACTAGATTCAAAGGCTACTATAATATTTTATGAGGTCAGTATATAATTGAAATTGGTCCATATTTTGCTTTTTCAATAGTAAAATGTTTTTAGTAACATTTTTTCCATCAGATCCACTGAAGGCTTCTTTATGACACCATCACTTTCTTGAGCAATTCTTTCAGCAAAAATTAAAACAATTCCTTTTTCTACTTTTGCTTTCTACTACAGATCCTAATAGTATTAAAATCCCGTGGAAGGTCAACATCTTATTAAACAGTGTTTGTGAATCAGTGCATGGAAAATCCTACACTTTCTGTTCTCTACTCAAAATAAAGAGAAAACTCGAGTTATTTTTTCATATCCACCTTAAAAGTGCAAATCAGAGGACACACTCTACACAACAGACACAGGCCAATTAAAATCCTAGTTGAAGCTCAGGGACAGGAATAGCCAGGCTAGCGAGGAACTCCTGCAAGCTCGAATTAGAAGGCAACCTCCGCAGCGATGATATCTAGTGCCCCAAAAACAAAGCCAGAACCTAGTGAACCAGACGCCGACAAAAGCTGCAACCCTTCAGTGGCTTTTTTTTTTTTTTTTGCTAAGAAGAAAAGAACGCTTTTAATGACACTACAAAGAATTACACAGAGTTTTCAAGAAATAAAATAATTCAGCTGCTGGAGTTGCTCCCTTTGAAGGAGGACCTAGCTGCAAAAACTTTTCCAGCTGCAAACATCCTAGCACTGTGTGGCTATGCACAATGGGCGTTTCGGTTCAATCTCTTTTGTAGGATTCTTTTTTGCTTTGCTTTTGAAGAAAAACAGCAGAATGAGTTTAACTAAGCAGAGCTAATTTACTGAAGTTTCCTGTTGGGACACATCTATGTTTGCGCTGCACACAGGCTTCGGGGAAAAATGAAATCTAACAAACATCAATTAATCAAAAGAATGAATTCTGGGTGTTTGGTATTTATTGAGCCAAATTCTTTTTCGGATGTGCTCTGTGAAGTGACAGTCATGGTCCTACTTTCAGATGAACTCCACAAGAAAGTTTCATTTACAGAAGAAAAATATAAAATTTGCGTTGTAAATAAATACAGTTTAGTACTGTCCATAAGTACTTTCAATGTAACATTCTGCAATGGCTGGAATAAGTGGATTACTAAGAATGAATTCAAATAAAACAAGTATTTGTATATAAATAAAAATATAACTCAAAGCTTTTTTTAAAAATACTGTATTTTGATGTCAGAAGACAAGAAGGCTCACAAAGTTCTACTCTTTGTGCACAGGAATTGGTCAAATCACAAAGCCCACAAAATACCTCTTACATAAGACTCTTTCCTGAAAAAAGTGAAGATGTCATGTGAATAAATCCGCCGATCAAAGAAGAACTTCTCCGCCTTACTCTTGACGGACGCGAGTTGACAGTACCTGACCACAACAGCGCAAGGAATAAAGAGCAGGACTGTGGCTTTGTGGCCACCACATTTTGAGGTTGTGTGTGTGGGCACACGCATGGGCCAACGCTTCATTGCGGGGCCCGACCCGTGGCAGCCAGTTCAGCACGGACATGCTGACTCCGCCGGGGTCACTTTTTCCAAGGCTGAAGAGCAACAAGAGGTGTGAGCCCTCCTGCAGGTCTGCTCTCCAGAGCCCAGCAGCACTCACAGCGAGTACTGCTCATCCTGCCCTCTCCTGCTGCCGCGTCTACCCTGCACAGCCAGGCAGTAATGATCATAGCAAGAGCTCTTGTTATTTTCGGGTTTCCCGAGTATTTTACTAACCATACACAAAGACAGGCCATTTGTTTCTATTTTAAATGGACATAGCCTTGTTAAGCTGGACTGGCATACAATTTTAATCCTTGCAGCCTAGCAGCAGCTTGAACTATTTGTTCGAGATCTTGTCTCTATTTATGCATTCTGAAAGAGCAGCACAGCTGACAGCAAACCCAAACTCTCAGAAGAAAGTTTTGATGTTTAGTTTTTGTTTCCAACATGGCTTAGTCTAGACAAGCACGAGGCACCCTCTGTTGGGCCTAACACGCAATTACCTCTTTTCAGCAATACGCCTCACAGAGCCAGCAGGTCACGAAAGCTTTCCAATCAGCAGCAGGTTGCAACAAAACCAAACCAACACAGAATACCCTTGATCTAGACAATCAGTAGGATATTTATCATCTTTTTCACATCCTGCTTACATCTGGGTGCTTTACATTCCTTCAAGGGAGCACTGGAACTTCTTTGACCAAAACCCCAAATATCTGCAGTTCATTTCCACACAAAGCACAATTTATACACAGTATATACAATTGATACTCAGTATTACTGCAGTGTGTTTTTCTGAATGCTGCTAACTGGCTTACAGAAAGCAATGCAGGGAAGCTGCAAAGTGCTTTTAGGGTAAGGATACCACAAGAAACTCCCTCTGTACAAAGATGAATGTTTACCTGAATTAATTGTACTAGTGCATTTCTAGGTAAGGATGGGATTCAACCGAGTTGAATCAAGTTGAGTTCAACTGAGCTGCTCAGTGTGTTAGAACAAAAATAACAGGAAGGTAAGGTCCCAAACCTACAAACACGGATGCCGATGCGCAGGTGCAAAAAATGGTATGTGAATACTAGAATCTGCAACTCAAAGAACAGCCAGACATCTCAATACAGGCAAGAGGGTTCCCCAAACAGCATAAGGTGGATGGGTGGCACAAGGAAACAAGATTATGAAGAAGGGTGAAAGAGGGAAGCAGGGCTTAGGAGTTATGACCTGGATGTGAAGAAAGAAAGTCTTCGAAGCTGAAGCAAGAGAAAGTCTGTAGCAAGATGTTCCAGTTAAAAAGAAAAAGTAGCTTAAAAGCCTACAAATAAGAGTGACTACTGTGAAAGAGGACTTCTCCACAGTCTGCATTTAATCAATCCTTTTCACATTTTTTTTTTTGCATTGCGTTAAAATATTTTACAGTACTAAGAGAGAAATCTTCCTACCTTGAATATGTTCACCTGTTGGTTTATAGCTTCAGTCTCCATTCCTACGGGGCCTTGTGACTCTTCGTGCTCTTCAGCAATCCCAAGCAGGCTGGAAAACTCTATCAGCTTACTGTAAAACTCCTCAATACGGCTAATGGTCTCCTCCACTTGATCTTCCCGGGATTTTGCTCTGTCTAGTAATTTTTTGCACTGTTTATTTAAAGCATCCAAATCTCTTTTTATACCAAGGAGGTCAGGAGAAGCTTCAGCTTCTGTGGCAAGCATCATTTTGCACTTTTTATTAGCATTTTCATTATTCATTATAAGATCTTCCAGCTTTTTCAGGAAATGTTTTACGTCCTCTCTCTGTGAGTGAAGTACGTGAAGGTCTCTCCCCACTGGAGCCATGTTGTCAAGCTCATCATCAAACTCTGCAAACTGAGAGAACATCTCTCGGATGCTGTTTTGGAAATGGCCAATTCCCTGAAGTTTCGTCTCCAGGAACGAGCACCTTTCCTCAACCTGCTCCGTCACTGCACTGTATTCCTGCTTCAAGGATTCGGCTTGAAGCAAAAGGTCAGAAACACCTGCTGAGTCAGAGGCTTCTACCACCAGTTCCTGGGCAAGCTTTTTTGCTAAATCCACATGAGGCTTTAAGGCCTGCAGGGCTTTCTGCTGGGTCTGCATCACTGTCAGGTGTGTGTTACTGAATGACTGAGGTCCAAGCGCATCCTGAGCTTCCAGGTGCTCCTTGGCACTTTTAAGCTGTTTTTCAGCTTCCCTGGAGGATTCCTGAAACTCCTTCAGCCTTTGTGCCATGTTTTCCAAGCACTCTCTCTTCTTATGCAGCTGTTCTGTGACCGTTTTCACTTTCTGATTAAGTGCCTTAGTCTCCTCTTTAACAACTTCTTTATCCGTTTGACTTGCACTGAGCAGACTTTCTGCAGTGCTGTTTAAGAGCTCTACCATGCCATGGTGTTTATCCAGGTCCTTCTGCCAGGCCTTCACCTGACCAATAGAATTATCTATCTCCTCAGGGTTTATGCCAACTTTTACCGCACACAGGTTGCTTTCACATTTCTCTATCCATGGCTGTAGATTTTCTACATGCTGCTTGTATTGGAGGGCTTTCTCCAGACAATCTGTTAATTTATCTTGCCTTTCTTTTACCTGCTTATTCATTTCATCCCAGCTACTTTTGAGTGTGGTGATTTGGGTCAGCAGTTCTGCCTTGTCAGCTCCTTTTGTCTTCTGCAAGATACTTTCCCCTTCTGCAACAATTTTTTCATATGAACTAGTCTGATCAGAGAGGGTCTTCTTAAAATCTTTCTGCTCATCAACTAACGACTGCAAGGCATCAAGTTTGGCTGATACAGGAGGAGCCTGGTTCAGCTCCTCTTTCTTTTTGTCTAGCCACGTCTGGAAGTCTTCAGACATTTGCTGGAACTGATGAGAAGTGGTGTATGCTGACTGAAGGTGCTGAACATGGTTATCTAGAAAGCAAAACACAGCACAGAGATTCATTATCAGAATCAGCTAACATTCACTGAAGGAAAACTATCTCATTTTGATTTCATTATGAACAATCATTAATCAAGGAGAGCTGGTCCTTAGCATGTGGAGAACAAAGCCCCTTGCAAGGGGCAGTCACCCTTGTGCCTGGAACATGGCAGAACAGCGGAGGCATTTGGACAGGGATCAAATTCAGAGAGCTTGGCCAGCCTGTGTCTGCATGAACCTCATGCAGGCAGGTCTGGGGTAAAACGCACACAGTTGTGTCATGATATTGTAAAGTGTAAGCTCAGGGAACATTAAGTAATCTAACATGGTCGTGTCTGACTCATGGCCTGCAGGCAATATGTTTTCAGAGAGATCTTTTGATGTTCCTCATGACCAGAGGAAATTAAAAAGCTAAAAATGAGGCTGTTAGGGAGAATAAAATATGGGCATTACCTTCAATGTATTACTCTATCAGCTCTGTTACTAAGAGGATAAGGAAAGACTGCAGAATACTCATCTACTTTCATCACAGGCAGTTGACCACTGCTTTCTTGCCGAGTCCATTAACCAGCCCTTGGCTGAAACAGGACGATTTTGGCTTACATTCTGCACCTACGCGCATTTAGGTAGTTCACTGCACAGTATCCCATCCTGTTATCCTAATTAAGTGAGGACGTATCTGAAGGCAGAGATGCAAAGACTAGGACTGTTACCATGTTTAGTTTGTCCCAGGCTTCTCACTAGGGAGCCAAAGTTGTTTTTGCCTGTTTAAGGCAGAGGGACTCACTCCTAAGTCCTAACGTGCAACTGCTGGGACAGAAGACACAGAATCCACAGACAGACTTCAGCTCCGCTCACTCAACATTTCACTACTGACTGTAATAAGAAATGTGACCCCATTGCTTCACTTTATACCTTAATTACTATTCTCTGGATATAAGTACTAACCGGATTTTTGCTCAATATCCTTAAATGATTTTATGATGCCATCTAACTGCCTCGTCAGTTCTGCTTTCAAATACTCTTCTCCAACCAGTGCTGATAGCTCTTCGCAAAGAGCTCGAGCCGCGTTTACAGTCTTCATTTCCCGTTTGATTTCCTCCTTCATTTCTCTAGCAATCTCCAGCTGTTGTTTCACAGCATCGGGCTGTGTGCTCACAGCCAGGCTGCTGCTCAGTTTGCTGTCCAAGGCACTTAGCTTCGCAGAGAGACTTCTGAGCAGGCTTTGGTACGCGGTGCTTTTCTCAATGGCTCGGCCAATTCGCTCACATCTGTCATTCAGTTGCCCAGTTAGACTGTCCCATTTTTGAGTCACAGCTGCCAGCTGCTCTTTCACAATTTCGTGAGAGGGGGGATGCTCTCCTGGTCTCTTCAGAATCCCTTCGCCAGCCATGGTTAACTGTTCATATTGTGGCTTTCTGGTGTCAAACTCTTTAAGCAGAATCTGGGAAGAAAGTCAATGTTTAAAAGCATTTACCTTGCAAAATAAGCAGCAAAATGCCTCTGACATGAATTACATGGACTGTGCTCCATTAACTGAGAAATTAATTTCTGAGTTTAAAAAGCCAGTCAATTACTTTCCGTGTCTACATATAAAGGGAGTGTTGTTTCCAAGAAAAAAAGTGTACATGCCATCTAATGGAAATTCGATCAGCAGATGCAAGTAAACAATGAGTTCTGTTAATATCACAGTAATTAAGTAACTGTAACCAGTAAAATAATCACTGCTTAGGTTCAAGCAGTGTCTTCTTTGCTAGACACTTGTGACATGTGCCTTAGGACAGAACTTCAAAGCAGGTGAATAGCAACATAGCATTGCAAAGTTTTATATGTGTGTGGCACACACAACATTTGCTAATTTTGGTAGTTCATGAAATGACTGAACCTCTAGTGCAAGATCTGTTCATGTTTATGTTAGTGGCTCTCAGTATTAATTTTTTTTGAGAATAAGTCCTAACGCTTACAGAGGAAGGGACAAACATCATGGTTTTAAATTATTCTCACATAGTATTAGAACACAGTTCAATTTATAAAATCTCGCTTTTAATCAATACGGACACATCAGCTTTAATAATATTTTTGCAAAATAAGAATAGAATTTCTCTTCACAGTGTAAATTAATTGGCAGTCATAGAGATGCTTGAAATTAACAATCCTTGTTTCTGCTGTTTAGCCTGATTTGATATTTTGGGTTTTTTTTCTATGAGTTTGCACTAGTTCTGTAAGCATATTACTCTGCTTTTTCCCTACACTTTTCTTCTGTTTTTTCACACTTTTGGCCACATATCTATTCACAGTACTTGCATTTCACTTACTTTCATATTTTTGAATAATAGTGAATAAAAGTGAATAAAATCTTTAAAAGCTAGTCCTACAGCATAGGCCATGTATGAGGACTGATCATAAAATCTTCCATATGCACTCAAATTAATAAAACTTCAAAGGACTGCTTTCGTTAGACTACAGAGAAACCACAGCATGGTCAAAACACCAAAATGTATCTGAGGATCAGTATCTCCCCAAGGAGTAAGTCCTGATTTTTTTTCTTTAATTCTTTTGATCTTCCTTCACTCTCATGAGAATTTTTTCTTGTAATTACAGTAGTCAAGTATGACTTAAGCTGATATTTACTGATAAACAAATGCAGTAGCTCCTCAGGACTGGGCTGTAAGCTGAGTACTTTGCTAATAGTAAAGAAAGCAAAAAACTTCACCAGCAGAGCATGCTGGCCATCCTTACTCACCTGGACCTGTTGCTTTTGGGTATTCAGCATATTTGGATCAATTGATAGTGGTCCCAGCACACTGACCATTAGCTCCTTTTCTACAAGCCAGTGCTTTAACTGAGCTTCTGCTGTCTGGAACTGGGTCAGGTAATTTGAAGACTCTTCCAGTTTTTGTTGTCTCTCAGATGTAACTTGGTTGAGCTCTTTCCATTTGGAATCTAGCAATGAGAATGTTAACATACTGCACACATGTTCCAGCGGATGGGTTGACAGACAGCATACATGAAACTTCAACAGAGCTCCCTAACGAGGCTTCTTGCTGATTGGCTCCACATACCTCCCTGCAGTGACTAGGCAAATACACTCACATCATTTAACAGTCAGATGAACAGATACTTGGGAAAAACTTCTGAAGTTTAATATAGCAATACATGAAATTTGGAGCAACTAATATGCAACACGTAATCCCATTAGACCAGAATATTAGTAAGTGAAAGAGCATCCAACCTGGACTGGGATTCCAAATGACATAAAAGCCAAAGTGCTGGACTTACAACTTAGGCCTAGTCTGACTCAGGTAGACTCGCTTTCCTACTTCATGGGTGCAGAGAAACAGATTCCTTTCCAAAGGCGAGTCTAAGCCCTATTAGGCTTCTGCTAAGAACTGCCCTTTGAAAGAGCACTTGTTTTGCAGTTGTCTGCATTAGGTGTTAATCTGTGATGATTAACTTGCTAATTTAGGCATCTGAACCAAGTACCTAATGACAGGCAAGGAAAGTGCTCAGGGAACCCTGGATCTCGGGCCTATTCTCTGCCTGTGCCAGGAGCTTCCAGGACAGCCACTGATTCACGGCCTCTCCTTCCCTCTTTCAGTGCTTGTTCACGCAGTTCTGCCGTTCTGCCAGCTCCTCCTCCTTCCGTGAATTTCAACTGTTTATTTTTATTTGCTTTTTTTCCCCAATTTCTTTTGCCACTTCAAAAGAAGTGTCTCTAACCTCTGCTCATTCTGTACTCATATCCTTGCAGTACCGCTTCCCTTCGAGGCCTCAGCTGCTCCTTAAGCTTTTCAGAGTATATTCATAAAGAGGGCAGGTTAGAAAATTTATCAATGTAGAAGTATTGCTGCTGCAGCAATAGAAATACTAATTGGGACAATCAGTACTCCATAATAGGATTTATTTTAAAATACGATGAACCTAAGTATTTTTAAACAAATGAAAATTACATACTGCAGGATCTCAAATCTATCGTCCAAACATGGTCATTTCCATGTTTTGGCAAAATTTATGAAGTCAGTTTTAGAAAATGGCAAAAAGTCACTAAACCCAGAGAATGACAACAGCCACAAGGCACATGGGAAAAAAAAAAGGCATGCAAAAAAGCATTAACAACAACTCACATTGTTCCTTACATCAAACTAGAATTGACTTAATTTGTTTTCATCATATGTTGTAAGAATAACCAGCATATCTATCTGGAACAATAACTGACCTTTCCAGTTCTGGCCACACGCTGTTTGAAAAGGATAAATTACAAAGCCCTCTAAAACAAGGAGTCAAGCTATAGCCTCTCTCAGTTGCACTCATAGAAATCCAAAGTGGATGGACTTCAGTGCAAGCTCTCCAGCTCTGCACTCTACTTGTAAAGGGAATTATTTTGCACTGGATTTATGACGGAGGAGTGAGCAAGACATTAAAAATAAAAGTGATTACATGTTAAAAAAACTTAACATAAATCCACTTTCAAATCAGCCTGAGTTATAATAAAGCTGTACAGAAGTACCTATTTTATCCAGCATTTGTCTCCATTTAGGTGCCTCCACAGAGTCGGGGTTCTTCTCCAACAGCTCTGTCACTTTGTCCTTTAGTTCCTGCACTTTATTCTCACTTTGCTTTAATTCGGTTTCAAACAGCTATAAAGTCAAATGATAAAACTCATATATATAAGAGACTACAGAAAAAACGTAAAGCATTTAGAACTGTAATGCTAAGACACCAAGCACAAAATAAACAATAAATATATAAAATATTTATATGCTGCTTTTCTGCTATGATTTTCAAAACCTCCTATAATGTCAGGTCATGTATATACTGCATAGTCTTATATTTTGGAAAAAAGTGACCTAGGAAAAAATGATCTGATAGATATATATATGTATATATTCTGCATTAATAACAATTATTGTTTAATTTGAGGAAGTGGCAGAGTATTAGGAGAACTTAGATACATAAGGTCCACCAGGTCCCATCGCACACACACGTACCTGGCAGCTGCTCTTGTACAGCAAGGAAGCTACTAACACCCAATGCAGTTCAAAGCAGAAAGAAGGCAGTGAGGAGCTCTGTGCGTGCTCACTTTCCTCACTGAAAATCCTGCTGTCACAGACACACTGCCTCTTGTAGACCATCAAGAATTACAGTTCACAGAGCACCACAGCTTAAGGCTGCACCTATCAGGAGAGCTGGGTGCCCCAGGAGTCCCTGAACAACAGTTCATGCCATGTAACAGCATCAAAGGGATGAGTCTTGCCCGAGAAGTCACTTGTGTTTGTCACAGACAACTGCCTGCAAATACTCTCTTGTTACTACACTGGAGGTAGGATGGTCTTGTTAGCTTGGAATATTCTCTGTTAAAAATTATGGAGCAATGTTTTTTCCTTGTTTAGTTTGAGTTTTAGAAGTGAATATTATCCAAGTCTGAGGAAAGTCAAACTTGAGGAAAGTCACTAGCTTCACGGGTTATTTTTTATATGCCGACCAGCCAAATCTTAAAAAAAATGCATTGCTTGGATCAACCTCTGTCCTTATTTATCAAAACTTGCATAGGCAAGGAAAGAATTTTCCATTTCAAGAGCCATCCATTACATATCCCTTTAAAGACGAATGTTTACACATATAAATATTGTCCTTGTTGCTAAAGAAGCATATGTTTCCAATGCGGAAGAGGGATCAGAGCTAACTGCTGATTCAGTGCATTTCTTGTGGCAATTAAAAAGCGGGAAAGAGACTGTTGTGCAGCTATATAACTTAACAACCCTGACACGGCTGCTAGAGAGAAATGTTGCCTTGGAATAGGCCTAGGCCTCTGCAGCTGCAGTGTGCGGGAGGTCTGTGGAGTGTCAGCGAACCAGCCGCTGCGGAAACCCCTTTCTAGTAGATAAAGCCCTCCAAAATCTTACAGGCTGTCTAGTAAAGAGCTCAAAACCATTAAAGGTACCAGAAAAGTATACTGTATAATCAATTAGTTAAACTGGCCACCAAAATTATTGAGTTTTGGCATAGACAGCTTGCCAGATCTGCTGTGTGCTTGACTGGCACCTCTGCCAGGGTTATTTAAACACTCTCTGCAATATCATGCTGAGACATCAGTTGTTCCAACAGAATTCCACCAGTAACTGCAATAGAGAGGACAGTAGGATTTTCTGAAGACCCAGAGTACCTTATGTTGCTCAACTTGGGCCTTAACAGCCTCGCTATCAGTTGGAGCAGCTTCCCACTCTGATGCGGTTTTGTCCATCTTCTGTAACCATTGCATCATCGAAGTTGATTCTTCCTGAATATTTTGCATTTTTGTAAGCATACTCTCTAGCTCTGAAATCTTTTCCTTCAATAAAACTCCCAAATCTTCATAACTGTGATTTACATCAGACATGGCTTGTTGAACAGCTGACAGCTCTGTAAAAGAAAAGATGAAGAAGGACTGTGTGAGAAATTATGACACAGTTTCAATATGCCTAAAACTTCAGGAACTTCTAAACAACACTCTGAGTATATATAATGTTACTTGAAAAAATGTTTTCGAGTCTCTCAAGTCTCCTAAATTAGAAACTTTTGCAACCACTGTAAAGGTGTTGGATTCTGGACAGAACTTCGCAGTCAAACTGTGTACACTAAGAAGGTTGTAGTTTAGGAGAATGAACAGTGCAGACTCAAGAGGCAGCACATGGTTATCCGCACTCACATACAAGGTGCCTATATAGGTTCCTTTGTTTCCAAAGTGGAATTGGTCACATAAAGTAATGCAAATGTATGCAAAGTGGGTGTCTTTGCATAAGCGTGCATGCATGTGTGTGCATGCATATGCATTTGGGTATGTGGGCGGGTGCAAAAAAGCTTCAAACCACATATATACTAATTATAATTTTCTCACAGGCCATATCTTACATTAAAACAGCCACCCCTGTATTTATAAAAAATACAGAAAACAGAGCCAGATTTGATCTGTCTTCAAAAGAAATACTGCTGATAGGTGTTTGTATACAGAGTTTTAGCATCATCTTACTAGGCAATATATGTATTTTGTGCAGTTTTTCTTAAGTTTTCATATTTTTTATGTTTCTTATTTCCTAACTTACATTTTTTAGCTCTTACGTGAAGGTGATTGATAGGAAATTTCACAGTTGCCTCGAGGCTCTTTCTAAATCTAGAGGTTTGTGAATTACATTTAAGTATTCATTTTATTTAACACTAGCTCAGAAAGACAACTCCTGATCACATATTAAAAGTTTAACTAGGTAGTTACTCGCCTTTATTTTTCAGAAAATCCTGAGTACCTGGAGCTCCTCCATCACCATTTAACATTGCTCCACCTGTGGATTGAGAGAGACTGAGTTCTGTGTTTACCAGGGCCTTTTCCCACCAAAAACTGAGCGTTGTATTTTCTCTCTAAAACAGAACTTTTGGTTATGTAATACCCGTTACAACATTAAAACACTTGTAATAGCCAATATTTTGACTGTTTTATATAGTTTAAAGTTGTTTTTATGTTTTAAACAGCTCTAGGAAACTGGTGCCATAAGCAGAAACATAAATGCACATGTACATACGGCGCGGGAGGCAATCACTTTCTATCTTGTCATAGGCAAGACAGGAAGGTATGTCCCACAGCAGGGACTGCAGTGTGGATCTTCCTGACACACGTGACGTCCTGGCTGCTGCCCCAGAGCAGCCAACCACCCAAGGAGCCTAACTTTGATGGCGTTTCGCAGCCTTTGGAAGGAGGCCTACGTGGGCTTTGTGAAGAGCAGGAAAACTTGGAGCCGGGACACAGAGCCGCTCCCCAGGAAGCAGCAAGGGGAATCCCATCCAGCCCCCTTACACATACGTATTCCCAGACGAGTAAGTAATGGAGAAGGATCAGCGGTTGCCTTGGAAAAAAGCGTGCACCGACCCCCGACACCAGCTGGGCAGTGAGGACCACATTAGTGGCAGCTGGAGGATGGCAAGAGAGCATAAACCAGATAAGAACAGTCACAGACCCCAGCCAGAGCCTTGCAAATCTTCATGCTCTATTAGCTGCCCTCTGGTATTTGTAACTGTGACAAAGTAATACACAGTACAGCTCTTGTCTAGGAGAGTAAATAGTCTGGAGGATTATAGCTGCCCCTACATGCTATTTATTTCATTAATTCATCTACCTCAATGTATAGGAGAAAGGGGGAAGGAGCACAAATATCCTATGTAAGGTTCCAAAGGGTTCTTTAAAATTTTTATTTTAAATTCAAACAAGAATGGAAACAGAAGCAGTTATTACAAAGAGATGTGAAAAAGAAAGTGCTCTACTCTTGCCAAAGGATATTGGATAAGGGATATCTCACTGTCCTTCGGACATGACTGACAAATGCCAGCACACTTGAACTGAGGAAATAAATTCCAAGAGAACTGACTGAAAATATATTTATGGCCACTAAAACACTTAGGTACCTCTTGCCTTAACTTACAGCTTAAATGACACTATGCAGAATTATTGATTTCTGTAAAACAAGTTAACATTTAAACACCATGGTGCAGAAAGTCGTGAAAGTAGATTTGCTATCTTCAAAATCAGATTACAGACAAAAAGGAGTTAGCTGAAGCTCCAGACTGGAGGTACATTTTGACTCAGGAAAGTCCTACTAGAATCATATGGAATCACTTCCCTTCCATGCTGTTGTTTCAACTGAAGTATATTTTAGCATTAATTATGCTAAATCTTGGCATAATCATACTGGGATCAGTATGTTAGGCTGGCTTCACTTTTGATGACTGTGTCCTCATCACAATACCAAGAAAAACTCCATGATTCTGTAAAAAATTATGTGCTTGCTTAGCTTCACCAGAACAGTCTTGTGACTATGAAGAAGGAATTTTTGTGGCAACAAAGCTGTGCAGGTTCATCTGTATTTGCAAAATAAGGGTCTGTTAGGGACAATATTAGCTGCTAGGCCAAGAATTGAAGAACAGAGTCATTTTCTTATTTTATGAAGTTTTCTAAGGTGAGCTGAAGAAATACTCTTCACTATTAGTTTTGTACATAATTAGGGAATTACATATAGAAGTGCCAGCTTTAGGACCTGCTAATCATTTACATCAAGTACTTTTGCAGTATTTTGACCATATAAAATAATCAGCGTATTGAGTTTTTACAGTAGTTAAGGCATATCAGTTGAAATGAGTTGCACCAAATGATGATTGAAACAGAGATTGTTAACTGACTTTTCACAAGCCATAATATTCCAAGACCTGCTCAACAGGTGAAATGTTTGTTCTAAAGGCCTTAAAAACTCCTTGAGCTTTAGGCTTACCCAGTCATACAAATGCATACCTGATTTTGCAGCTGCTCTTGATTTTGCAGGAGAAGTAACAGCAGTAATTAGATTGCACAACACTGTTCCTCTGCTATTCATTTTCTGCAGTTCAGGTGCTTTTAAGGTCCATTCATCTTTCAAATTCTGATTGAGAAAATTAGTTAATTATTCATTACAAAACAGATTTCAGATTTCAAATATTTACTGCAAAGATAGTAATGACCATGATACTTGGGAATCACCTGTATTACTTAAAACACGCAAAAGAGTTGGGTATGTAAATGGAGACTGCTAGCTCCCCAGTCCCTACTACTGTGCAGTATGGCATGGTAACTGTTAAGCAGGCTCAATTAGTGAATGTGTATAATCACCACTAATAATCATTACTAAAAAATACCCAGAGAACTAAAAATAGAGTATTTTTACTTGTCCTATTGTCTACAGGAAAAAAAAAAAGAAGCACTATTGAATTACAATCAATACTTCCTTATTCCATAAGGTTGCACTTTTATGTTATTAATAGATACCCCACTTCCTATAGCCATATTTTAGCCATATTTTGCTTCCCAAATAAAATAACCTACCAGAGTATCTTCCAAAGGTTTCTTTAACTCCTCCGTATTCAGTGAGGGTCGTGCTGCTGGAATTCTTTCTGTTGTCTCTTTTATCCATTTCTTTAAAGATTCTACAAGGAGCTCAAAAGTATCCATTTGTTTCTGACAAGATGATACGTCCTCTTCTCTAGAGAAAATACAATAAGAGAAATTGAGCACTGTCTGTATTCCCTCTGATAATTAAACAAAGATATTCTCAGTCTCATATTGCTGTTCCTGAATTCAGTGAGACTCAGCTGGCTTTGAAGAGAACAGACACAGATCTGTGAGTTTTCCATAAAAACAGAAAACATCCATCTTTGTAACAATTTCATAAAAGATGGACAAATGATTTATAGAAGAGGTAGAGAATGAAACTATTTTGTGCTTATCAATCCCAGTAAGTGGATTGGAGATGATAAAGCAGACACCACCATGGAGAGGCACCCTATTGTCAAAGTGCTTATCTATCTTGCAACTTGAGTACCTTCTCCCTGGACATGAATTGACCCTGACGTGCTGTGTCAGTAGCGCTGATGAACTAAGTATACATAGCTCTGGTCAGTAAAAGCAAGGACCATATGAAAACTAATACTCCAAATATAATCAGATCATTTCTAACTCAAGAAAGCCCATCAGTAGAACAAGTGGTGAAATAAGTACAAAGACAACTGTGAAAATGTATGTGATAAAAGCAATACAGGGATTAGAGAAACCTCTTAAGAGCTGTGTCTGAATAAAAACACTAGACTAGGAAGTTATGACAGCTCATGCCTCCAAAACACAAGATTTTGACAGTTTGGTATACTAACTAGAGATCTGAGAACTGCTTCATTGGATCATTTTGGATTTTGAACAATCATTGTATACTGCTGTCATAAATCAGGACCTATCTATCCATTCCATGTAAGTCAGTTATTTGTTGTCGGAACACGATGGCCGCAGGGTGAGTTGTTACTAAAACTAACAAAGCGTGACCAGAAAAAGAATCTCCATCTCATAGTTTAATGACTTTCTATTATTTTGCTTTGCATGACACCTGTCTGAAAGAAAATTGCACGTAACTCAATGATGCTACTGATGTGGAGATTTAGAGAGACCAGAATCAAAAATTGCTTAGTCAACATGTCATCACAAAGACTAGTTTTTTGGATATAACCAGAGTTTGGAAAACCTAGTTTTGCTGTACAGGTTACTGATATTGGAACTGTAAGGAATTCTTTTGTTTTCCTTTGTAGCCTGATTCCAAACATGGCTTCAAAGCAACTAGCACAAGCAGCAATTTGTATTCTATCTATCTGAGAAGGGAAAAATACATTTTCCTTAAAACTGACAAGACTCTTGCAAATATCATGAAATTTGCACAGACTGACTTGTCTTTAGAACTAACATTAGAGCTCTTGCACCACTTACTGTCAGGTTGACTAAGCATAGATGTATTTCTGATCAGAATAGCTCTCTATTTTATTAAAAAAAAAAGTTTTTGCACCAGTTATCTGCAATCTCTTGACATTCTATACAGAGGGGCAGAAGTCATCATAAAATACACACTGTGTATTAGCTTGGAAGGTGTAAACAGTGCAGTGATTACCCTACTTACTTTTCCTTTAACGTCTCCTCTACCTCTCTGAATTTCTTTGACAAAGCAGTTACTTTTTCTAGTACCATGGCTTTATCCCCAGGAAGAGCATGCACCGAAAGTTCTTCAAGAAGCTGCTGCAAAACTTCCAGATCTTTCTTATGTTGTGCCAATTCTATGCTAGCCTCCTGCAAAAGAAAAGTAGATTCTTCATGTTAGACTTTAAAATCGGTTGTTCAAAATTAAATGCTTGATTTTAGCTAACTAATTGAACCTGGGAAACAAGAATGTCTTACAGTATTGTTAAATCATTTAAAAGAGTCAGAGCAGAAATGCAGAATATGTATGCAAATGGCATAGTACAGTACCTGCATATACTGAGAGACTTCACTAACATCCTTTCTTGGTGCCTCGGTCTCAATGAAAGCCTCATTTTTCTCATCTAGAAATGTCTGAAGTTTTCCTGACAGATCTTCAAACAACTCCACTTTAGTCTTCAACTCCTCCATTTTTGCAAGTTTTTCTTTGTGCTTATTACTTGCTTCAGAAAACCGTCCTGCAAGCTCACTCATTTTAGCTTGCAGTGATGATGCAGTGGATGGATCTGCTGTTTCCATGAACTTCTTCACTTTTTCATTCATAGTGTTTAGACTGCTTTGGCGACCTGCAATATCTTGCTCTAGCATCTGAAAGAAGCAAAAAATACTCTATGTTGCTTATAATTAAATTTTAAGTAGTATTCTGTATTTCTTTAAATTTTAAGAAGTGGAACTGGTCTACCATATGAAGCAACAAATCAGTACAGCTAGTACGTTGACATCATTCTACCTCATCTACAGAAATCCTTACGTGCAGTTTCAGCTCATGCAACAGCCCATTAAGTGTTTTGAATCCACCAAAGGTGCCAGATTAAGATCTCAAATCTTTCTTGAAATCTGAATTATTAAGCAAATGTTTCTTTCAGGGAATGCTACTTACAATGCTTTTACTAATGATATCCTGAATAGCAGCAGAATTCAAAGGCACTTGATCTTGCTCTTCAAGGCTCTTTTCAACACCTTCCATCCAATCGAGCATTTCATCCAAACCATCCTGCACACTCAGGGATCGCGTCAGAGTTATCTGGAGTTTCTCATTCCTTTCATTCACAGACTTGGATAAATTGTCATATCTGTCCACAATGTCATCTGATAGGGATAACCAGAAAATGTATTTCAAATATTTCCTCTGTTTCTTTTAAAATCACTGGGCCAAACTTTTAACCCATTAACTTAAGCTTTTAACTCAGTTCATCATGTTGTACCAGGTAAACACCAGTAAAAAAAATGCCTGCATTAGAACTGAATGTCACTTCATTCAGCAAAAACACACACAAAAAAACAGTGATCGAACACCGACATAGGTAGAAAGCCAACAGGATACATTAGTTAAGGGGACAAAGATGTCCTACAGCTTACAACTGTGCTCGCCAGCGTTCAGGAGCTGGTTCCCAGGCAGCTCGGACTTAGGGCAGCTGTTGGCTGAGCCCAAGAAACAAGGCAGCAGCTGGGCGTGCAGACAACTCTTCTGCAGCCCCCTCTTGCGTGTTATTGTTAGAGCTGAATGGCTCTTCCAGATGGTTCCTCATTAGGTCTCCCTTCCCCCCAGGATAAACCTGTGAAAGTTCCTGAAAATCAAAACCTGCTAGTCCACACAGCGTACAGGAGTTTTTAGCCTCTTCTGTATCACTTCTTGCGGTCCATCCCACTGCCTGGGTAGCACTGCTTCTTAATGAGCACTTTGTCACAGTAATTTTGTGTCAGATGTATGAAAATATACATGATAATTCTAGCTAGAATTAGACTAGCCTGTGGTTTAATGTACTTGACTGCAGAAGTTCTTCTGGAAACCATGATATTTTTCTTCCTTAATTTCATTGTATTTTCCCAACTGTAAAACCTTTTGCTACTTTTACTAATAGGTTAAAATAGGAAATTGCCTCAATCCTTTCTTCAGCTGCTTTGAATATAGTTCATTATTCCTATCTCATCGCAGATGAGCTGGGAAAACTTCACTGGCCAGGGCTGGCAGGGCTGATATAAAAATACATGGGCAGAAATGGCCTTTATTTGAGGCCGGGCAAAGAACTAGGTGACCTCCTATGGCCAAACAATTAAAATTCCCCCAAGGGCAAGTAGGTCACAGCACAGTTGTTACACATTAAATATTAATAGAACAGTAACTGTAGTTAGATAGATATGAAATGCTTGTTATCCTACACAAAACTAAGAAAATATGACAGAATAAGAGTTAAATATATCCCATTTCGTCTGCAGTGTGCATAGCTAGATATGCACATGATATGATATGATATTCTTTTTCCTCCCTTGCTTGCCTCTGTTCTGGAACCAAACATTGTTTCCAAAGCATTAGGAAAATTCCTGCTGAATTTAATTCTGAACCGAGATCTGAATCTTAGACAAGACTTACTGCTATTGGATAATAACATTTCTGGGAACTGAAGTGGAAAATTATTTAATTTATCTGAGATTGAGGTTAAATAGCATATTGGATATGAGCGGAATTGCAGTTGCTACTGCCTCAACACCAGCTCTGTGCTGCTGCACTTAAACAAAAATAGATCACAGGTAGGGAGAAGTGGTAGTAAGAAGTCTGACAAAGAACATATATCTGCACATGCATCTTTCCCTTACCAACATGCTCTAATTAGCTACTATTCTTTGTTAGCACAGGAATTATATCAAGTTATTTTCACTGTTCAGTTAAATTATCATCTTCTGCAGCAGCCTCCTTCTGCTCCCCACTTCATGGAGAAGTAACTTTTCATTCATCAACTAAATTTAACCAACAATTACCCTGTGTCCTCTCATAACAAAGGTTTCTGTGTTTGAAAATACTTATTCTGCTTCTGTATTTTCTGGGCCATGTAATTCTTCCATAAAGAGAAGGCACTAATTCACTCTTAATCTAGTATTGATAGATAAACTGTGATTACTGTGTTCTGAGCCTCTATGGTTTTAGCCTAATTTGAATCTAAAGATGATTTCAAGGTTAGGGATATGTATCCAGGAGTAGAGCTTACATCTGCAAGAATGAGTGAAATGGGAACTGCCACCACCCTCTCCTCTTGCCAAGAGAAAAAAGGGTTTTCAATTTGTTTAATATCAAGTTGTTTATAGTTGCAAGACCACAGGCATGTTTAGGATACCAATCTGTATTCCATGTACCTTCTGTGGAGTTTCATCACTGACTTCAAAGATGCAAACCAACCACTGATTTACCTTGTTGCTCTGCAAGTTACTTATGGGATTGCAATAAGAGATAGAAGTATGATATACATAGTCTTCAAATTTCAGATTGTGGTGAATGTCATGCTAGAACATTTCCCACATCCATACAAAACTGTCAAGAGAGCTTCTTGAAGTCAGGACAAAATCATATCTTGGCTAAGCCAACTTGCAATAATTAGCTGGAAAGCAATAGCTAGAATTATGTTCCTTGATCTTGAGCTGCCCACTGGAGTCACTAAGTCACAGCAAGTCACTAATTCTGACATGCAAATTCAACATAATTCCTATTTCTGAAAAAAAAAAGGCAAAAATAAAATAATGACTACTAAGTGAAGAGTCTGTTATCAAGCATGGGAGACAGACCAACAATAAGGTTACTGTGTTTGTAATAGGTGTTGACTCAACAAAACATGGAACTGAACAGTGACACAGAAATGTAGAAACTCTGTATTTTGTCTCTCCCAGTACTTGGGTGCAGACACAGGTGATAAAAGCAGGTATTAGGAGAAGTAAATATTTTACCCAGTGTTTTCTGAATCTTATCTTTGTCTGGTGTCAATTCCCCCCTTGTATCCAGAAGCACTTCAGCAGCTTTCTTCAGTTTTTCAACAGCAATTTGATGATTAGATACTTGTCCCTGAAGAACCTGTAAAATTCCGTAATTATCAGTTATACTCTTCCACACAGCTAAAAATTACACAGGCAGGACTGGTCATGTGCCATACAGCCTCAACTTAGTGCCAGGAAGAGGCTGTGGTTACTCAATTGTGTCCTCTCCGTAAAAGAAAAATCTTCACCACTGGCTATGCCGACCCTTTGACTTCTGCCCTTGGTTTTACTTTATTCACCATCTCATTTATCTTCTCTTTTACTACTCTGACTCACTGATTTCTGGCATGGAACTTGAGAATGTGTCTTTTGATGAAACTTTTTAAAGACCATTTGTGCTAACTCATCTGCTACCAAAAGAAAAATACAAATATTTTTCAAATCAGCATCAGGGAACAATTCCAGGGAAAAGTGTACAGTGATGAGCAGCAGAGACCCTGAGACCACAGAGTGTTACCGTGAAACATGAGGATCCTCCTCACAGCTTGAAGTAGCTCCTGGAGCTGGTGACACTGCATTTTGGCTAGGTTTATCCAGGCAGGCAAGGAACACAGATTTTGACACCATCTCAGCCAGGGCTCTCCCCAGCCCCAAGAGAGCCAAGAGAGGGTGGAATCAACTTCTGAGAGCGTCTTTCTCCAGTGCCTGTAGCACTACTCAAGAGCGACTAGTCCCTAACCGATTTCAGGCTACTGCATGTAAGACATCTTTGTCTTGCTTCACTTGGTCTTTATTGAAGTCCCTCACTTTCCTCTCACTTTCTTTTCTGATGTATGCTACTTACATACATAGGCTATGAGCATATGTTGCAACGGGTAATCCCAGCTACGCTGCCAGGACAAGGAAGTCATACTGGCATCCAGAGCACAGTAACAAGCCAGAATATACTGTGCCTTGCCACGCCAGGATGGTTGTGTCTTCCTATCGCTTGCTATTTGAGAAATAAGTAAACCTGAAGAGGAATTTTCCTTACACTAAATAAAAATATCGTGCTTGCACAAAAAAAAAAATATACAGCAGAAAACTGTGTGTGCTGACAGAAAGCAAACAAGATTAGGCCAGAGGCACTGAGGAATATTCTGAAGAACAGTTAATCCCTATAAAGAGATTAGACACCACCATGCTGCCAAGGCCAGTGTCTAGCTGGATTATTAACTGCATGTGTCGGCTACAAGGGACAGCTTTAACTTACAACACCTGACTTCTCCAGAAATGCTCTTTGTTTTGCTTCCATTAATTGGCTTTCGTGCTTCAGCCTCCTGTTTTTTCTCTTCCTTTGAATCTGCTGATGCTTTGCACCCTCTCCCTTCTTCTCAGTTCATACGCATTGAGTGCTCTTTTGTGTGGCAAGTAATCCATGTAAGCATTTCATAAAAGAGCCACAGCATTCCCTCCTTTTGTGTTACTCGCATGAAAATTGGCATTATACAGGATATAATTCATTGTGACATAAGTATCAAAAAGTTTAAATAACAGCTTCAGATTGTAATTGGTCTTGTTTCCACTTTTGTGCTGTCTAGAAGCACAAATGCAGCTAATTGCTCTAATGTTCAAAATTCAGAATTTACACTTCTATTTATGAAAGAAAAATTGATTTTCTTAAGTCTTGTAACATTGCAGTGATTTATTTTTTGAGTCTGATCTGCCACACACCAAAGTGATGGGCAGGTCCAGCAGCACATTTTAACTGCACCTTATGGGGAGACACACTTCTTTGCAGGCTCTTTTAGGGCACAGGCTTAAAGTACTCACCTGTGGCTTGTCAAATCCAGTCCTCATGAGACTTTATACATATCACCTTAGACTTGTGCCCCTAAAGCTTTCTGCAAACTTACATTCTGTGCACCTAAACCAGTGTTTATGTGGACAAACTCCATCACCATCCTGCCTGGTATATACTAGGATTTACATAAAGTTGTGAGTCTCTCCTTCAAGGAAGAAGATAGAATGCTTCTACAGAGGGCAAATGATGTTATATTCCATCTCTGCAGAGCATATAGTCCTGGATATGACTGCAGCAGGCCAACAGATTAATCAGGCCTCGGAGCTGATGCAGTATAATTCCTTACAAAACTCATCATAGCAGAATAAAAACGTGAATAGAAAAAAGGAAAGTCACAGACAACAACAAATGGTCTCTCAGACACGAGCCCTATCCTGTCAGCAAAATCCTTCCCTAGTTCGCAAACTATCCAGATTGCAATGGGACTTCCAAACCTTATTATTTGCCAAGTGATACGAAATGCACCTTGCTTTCACAATAGTAACACTAACCTGGTGCTCCACTAAATTTCTAACATAAAAGTTTTTCAGATAATACTTGAGGCAGCTGAATTTGAGGATTAGGAGTTACATGGACACAGGCAAGGCAAGAATTTGGCCTTCAGCCACCTGGATTATATTAGATTATTTTACTTTTCAGACAAAAAGCAGTTCCAGTTAGAACACAGTACTTCTGTTTCATAAAGCATTTTACCTTGGTTTCTTCTAGCTGTCTTTGGAGATTTTGGGGATCCACTGCAATTGGCTCAGACAGTTGTTTGTTCACAGCTATTTCAGAGGCCTGGAGACCTGACAAAAGCCCAGTCGAGGCATCTTCATAGTGCTGGTATTTATCTGCCAGGTCTTTAAGGTTATTTCCAAGGATGCTACACTAAAGGAGCAGAAAACAAACAAATATCCAGCCATTAAACTGTGGGTTGCATTTCATAACAATGTTGCAATCATACTTTCATTTCCTGAAATACTGTAGGATTTTTTCTTGTCATCATTCCACTAAACTGCTATCTTGATTAACCCGGGAGAGACCAGACTTATCCACCGAATTTGTGTTTCTCGAACACGATTTAATATCAATTCACTGACATGGTCAGGAAACTGGAATCCAACCCACTGTAACAGAGTAGTAAAAGCCTTAGGATGACTTTTTGTTCCCTCAACGTAAAGACTCAGTGCGTCAGCATTCTGGAACTTCAATGCTATAAGCTAGAAATTGTCCAAAAAAAGGAGAAGACACTTCTATGTCTGCTAAATACAGACAGCAGATTCCAGCTTCCAAAAACCTCTTATGTGCCCAGCGAATCCAAACTGATAGAGATCAGTAACACACACATGCTCTGTTCTGGTCTCCTCAGGACACAACCCTGGGACTACCCAAGGTGCTACCAGTCTCACACACCAGCACGCTCCAAAATGTACCCCGTGAATTGCCACACAAAAATGTCAGGGGAATTCGTTCAGTCTCTTTGGTGACAGTTGCAAAGGTCTTCTAATTGTCTCAAGTCAAAATATTTATCAAGAGTTACTCTAAATATTTGTATTCTGAAGTTTAGATAAACTGTATTTTAATTCAATATGTTTACACCTGGCCTCCATCTAGTGGACAAACATAGAATGCAAACATTGAACATAACCAACTAGCTAAGAACTGATTTAAGATTCCTCCAACAAATTTAGACCAAACTAAAATCCCTACAAACTCTCATTGTGTGCATGCAAATACATATATTTGTACATAAATAGGCTTTTGTTAGAAGCAAAAAAAAAAGCTTTTACAAAACAAAAGTTACTACTAAAAGTTGTAAAATTAAATCTTCGAAGATCCCACTTTTTTAAAGTCCCTCTCCTTGAGCCTGAGGAGGCTCAATTTAATACAAAAATTCCTCTTTGTGTTGGCTCTGCCCTGCATACCTCAGTGCCAGCTATTCACAGCACCTCTACTATGTCTGGGCTAAATGTATACATGCAAAGGGTAGAATTTGGCAAGTTGATCTATGCGAGATCTAGTCAAGCTGCTGACAATGGATTTTTATGTGCATAAAAATGAAGCCCTGTGAAGATCTTGCAATGAATATTTACATCCCCACCCAAACTAATCTAACAAACCAGTCACAGGCCATCTAACACACTGAAGTTTGAGCTTCACTCTTTTCACAAATTATTTGAGGAAATAAAAATGAGCCTCTCTAAATATACAGTCTCCTCCACAAATCTTTCAAAGGAAAAGGGTTTAACATGGTGTTGCAATTCAGGGATCAAATCCATGACTTCACATAGTTTATGCTTCTGAGCATGGGAACCTTAAGGAGATGAAAATTCCCAGCCAAAGATGGTAACGGCTGCTGACCAGCAAGATACTGGTTGCTACTGTAGCCCTACTGCAGCGTCTGCGGCAATGATCTTACAGAATTACGAGGTGCTTGAGGCACCTCAAGGCAACCTGATAGTAAATCCCTCTTAAATCCATAATTACATATTGCCAGGAAAGTTTCCACCTCCAGACTTTTATCAGTACTGAACAACATTGCATTTTTTTGTTTGTTTGTTTTGTCAGTTTTAAAAGCCAAAGAGTCAGCATGGGAAACAAGCCAATTATGCTGAGCTAGTTCTGCCAGGCAGACACTGGCATGCAGATGAAGTGGCCTCCCATTCTAGGGTACACAAGTTTCTTTGACACAGAAACGGGAAAGAATCACTTGCTCAAATGAGCGGGTACTTAACTTGCTGCTTTGGGCCAGCAACAAAGATCACGTTGGGTCAAATTATTTATGATAAATATAAATCAAACGGAAATTTCGAATGCTGATCTTGGTGTAATCTTTCTCTCATTATAGTCAATTCATTAATAAGGAGACAAATAAAGAAGCATTTGTGGGAAATATTGCAAGGAAAATAAAGGAATGTTATCAATCTAAAAGTGTTTCAATTTCTTTCCAAATCAAACGCTACTCAGGCATCTTGTACCATCATAAACTCAGAGAGCTTAAGGCTAGAAGGGACAATGAGGAGATGTAGTCTGGCCTCCTGTGTAACACAAGGTATAAAATTTAAACTGTTCAGCAGTTAGTTAGTTCAATACTTGACTAAAGCAGATCTCCTAGAAAAGCATCTCCTTCTGTTACCTAACTTTAAGAAACAAAAGAATTCACAGCTTCCCACAGTAATTTGTTTCATTGGTTATTCCTTTTAACACAAGCTGCTGTATCAGTTATAGCAGTCTTTCCCACTCAGTGGAAATTAAAACTTACCTTAGTATAGAGAGATTTGAAGCGATCTGAAGCGCTGTCCAGCTTATTCTGCACTTCACTATAGGTAGCCGAGGTATCAATACCCTCTTTGTCAACCTTAACACCATCTCTTTTGCTACAGGACCTTGCAGCATCTAAAACTCTTTGTCCAGAAATTGTAATATACCGTAAATCACCTTTGTGAGATATAACATCTTCTGAAAAACTCTTTTGCCTTTTCAGTTTGATCATAATGCCACTGAAGTCAGAAGCACCAGCCTCCAAATTACCAAGTTCTTGTTCCGACTGCTGCAGCCAGGTTTCAAATTCACTATAGTCTGCATCAAATTTCTCAAGTTCTTCCCTCAGAGAATGAGTTAACTTCATTTTCCTTTCCGATTCTGCTAAAGCAGTCTCATACTGCGCCTTCAGCTCCTTCATGTTCCTTTGCATCCTGTCTTTTTCTTCAGGGGAAAGGTAGTGGCCTTGCTTCTCAAGTAGTGCCTGAGCAGACTGAGTTGCTATGATGACAGCCTGCTGCTGTGAAATAATTTTCTCATGTTGGGCCTGCAAGATAAACATAAATATCATTACTAGCATCATCTCATAAGGTGTCCCTAGACTGTTATTGTCTTGAAATCTCTGCTGAATTCTGTTTACAAGTAAGGAGCAAAACAAAATTCATCAAATGATAAGTAGCTTTTCTAATATACCTCTCATTTGTTAAAAAATATTTTGTAAATATTCTAATTTTATGCTCAACTCCTGGTCATATTTATGCACACCTTTAAAATTTTAAGCAATATCACAAGGTAAATCCAGCCAGATACACAGCACACAACCAAACAATGTCTTCATTAGTAGAATTTGGGGACACTAGAATATATATCACACAAGCATTTTCTCCTGTATTTCTAAAAGACAAGTTTGTAGAACAAAATTTGACACTAGCACATGCAGATTATTATTTCAGCTATGGGCTATCAGTGGTCTGGGGGAATTGTATGAGGTTGTTTTGCTAGTAGGGGAAAAGTCATATGAAGAGAATGAATTTATGACCCTGCTTTTCACATATTATTTACCTGTAGCACAGCAACTAATAATTTGATTGCACTGCACTAATTTCTGACAAGAAGAAATTAAGAATAATAGAATCGTCGTTACTATTTTCAATATGTGTTCAAAGAGAGAAAAAAAACCTTGGAGAAATCTCCTTTTTCTTATTTTAAACAAGAAACAGCTATTTTAACAATTTCAAATACTGACAAATTTGCAGTACCTTCTAAATACTAAAATACCGTATCAGTGTGTATCACTAATTTCCTAGTGCCCATTCCAAAGTCTATTCTAGGAAGGATGTGAATGAAGTCAATCATTTTGAGTGAGGATTAACACCTACATATTGAATTGTAACAGTACCTTGACTCTCTGATACTGCTGGTTCAGGTTATCGTCTGTGCTTTGTGCTAGTCCATCCACCTGGGTGTCCATGTCTTGCTGAAGCTCCAGCAGGTTGCCATTGACATCGTCCTCCTCCCCTTCCAGAGCTTTCACATCTCCCTCCTCAAAGTGCATCCCGTTGTGCTCTATCACCTGCTTAAGCTTCCGACCATGTTCTGCTTCTTTGTCCACATTTGATAACCAATCCAAGAGATTTTCTATTGTATTTTTACTCTCTTCCAGTTGCTCTATAGCTGCAACCTACATTGAAAATTCACAGTTTCAGAAATCTTCCTTAGGCACTACATAATATCATGTATTCAAACAGACCATTCAAGATGTGTTAGCATTATAAAACATATTACTTGACACACACGCTGCTGTTTTTACAAAGAATATAAAACAGCAAATAGTTTATTAGTTACCCACAGGAAATACGATTTTCATCTCGCCTTAGTCTATGAGTAAGAAGTTGCGAGTCTAATCTCCTAAGCATTGTAAACAGTTTGAATAAATAAATATTGAACCTTTTCTGTTTCTTGCTTAATTGCAGTTGTCATAGCTTTATCCAGTTCTTTTTTGGATTCTTCTGCCTTCTGGCTGAGAAGCAAACACTTGGTTTTAGCTTCATTCAGTTTCTGTTCAAGAACAGCCTTGTCTTCTTGTGACAACTTTTCTCCGTTCTCTTTCAAGAACATTTCCGTACTTTTCACAACCTCTGCCAAAGCTTGTGCACTCTCCCTCATGTCTTTTTGGATTTCCTTTTGGGAAAAGAGAAAGTAAATAGGGTAAATAAATTATTCACAAGAACTTTCGGATTAACCTATTATAACTACCTCTGATTTGGCTGCAAGCACCACAAGGCTCCTTCTTTACTTAAGCATACTGACATATTACTAAACTGCAGACTAAGATTACTTTAAAAAAAAAAAAGAAAAAAAAAAGCCCTTATCTCCAAACACAGCTAAGTACTTTTTTAAAAGACTGCAATTTGGAAACCTCTTGTCTTATACTTCCCTTTTGACCAAGGCTATTTTTTTTTCTTTCTTTAGTAGCTCAAATATTCTTGTCTCCATATACATAGAATAATATACATGTATATATTGCCTGAGACACAGTAAATCTGTGACGCTATCTTTAGTAAGGTGAGTCTCTTGGGAAGTTCAGTTCTATTACTATTCTAATGAAAAGTTGCAGAGGGAGCTGAATAAACCTCGGAAATTCACACTAATCTTTTCAAGGTAGAAGATTTCCCATATTTCCTGGTTTTGGTCAGGCCAGAAATGCCGTAAGAACTTTTTTCTTAATGCAATTTGTCATAACAGTCAAAAAATTAATCATAATGTAATCCTTTCAATCTCAAAGTAATGTTTAATTCCATTAAATTTTACAGGGGACTGATGTTTAATTTTATTTTAACCAGTTTGCCTTGTCATATGATAGTGCCAGACAGAACATCTGCCTTCCAATTACCTGAAAGGAGCTTTAATTATTAAAATATCTCTGGTTTTTAATATATTTCCCCAATTACTGAAATAATATTTTTTTTCTTCTCTATGTAGTGTAATGCTTGATGCTGCAAGTCATAAAAGATCTGACTCTCATTTTACACTGCAGATTTTGCTGCAGCTGAAAGAAGAACTCATTTTAACAGTTCAGCAGGTATTCTACAATGCTCTTCCTGGAAACCCTGTATTACAACAAGATTCTCTCTCTCTGATAAATCTGTCTGTGCTCCCATCCCATACAGATTATGAAGGGCCAAAGCTCTCCCTGACGTGATCTGTAAGAAACCTTCTTTAATCCCCATTCCCTTTGCTAGACACACTGCTGCAACTGCAAGAAGTCAGCCAGCAAACAACAACTTGCCTGTTATGCTGCCTGCCAGACAGTCAAGGATAGCTGATATTTATTTATATTAAAAACTGAAGTACATGGTATATAATTCCTTTACTAGCATGGACTATTCAGCACCCATTTAGATCATGAATTCTTGAGGGTACTTAGGTTTTTCCACCGACTACAAAAGGAACTTAAACTAGCTGCTTGTGTTACTTTGAAGATCATGAAAGTGAGGCAAGAGGAGTCAGGAAGTTTCTGCCTTTATGTCTTATTGATCCTCTTTGGAGCTCAGTGGAGCTCTTATGGTATAACTAATATAACTAAGACTAGGAGGAGGAGGAGGAAGGGCCGGATCAAATTATCCAGGCCTTTAACTGTCAAAATCTCAAGCGATGTCAGCCAGGACTGAGTAAAAGCTTACAGGTGATGGTCTCTGGCCCTCAGCCAGGACACTGCCTGTGCACAGCACTCGCTCCAGCCACCTCTTCTGCAGGCAGCATCACGGGTCAGGCCACCGAGGCCTCCTCGCTACAGAGGACCTGGCCACTGCGACACGCCACAGCGCAGCTGAGCAATGATTCTCGGGGCCCAGAGAGGCCTCACGGACACGGCGAGGACACCAGCACACACAGGCTGGCTTCCAGAAAGGAAAACGACCCAAGGCGGGCACCGGTCTCAATGATTTGGCTACCACCATCTCACAAAGGGACAGGGCCTTCTCTCTCAAGGTAAACCTTGAGCCAGGCCAGGAGCTCCCAGGTACCACGTGGGAAACCCAGCGAGGGCTTGCCGTGCTGCAGGGAACAGGGAAGCAAACACATGGACAGGGAGCTGCTCCATAAGGGCACCGAGGAGTCTGCAAGCAGCCCTGGAAATCCTGAATTCATCAGAAAGCGAGAGGGAGGCAAGGGAAAGGCTCCAGCAACAGGAAGTCTGCTGGAGTTCAAGAATACTGTGCACAAGGATAAGCCTTCCCTATCACCAGCAACACATCCAGAATGTGATTTTAACACAATAAACAAGTGTGGCTTTATCACATCTGACAGGAACAGTCTTAAATTAAACAGTTAAGAAATCTGGAAGTGTTTCGTAAATGCTCCCTATTTTACTGCTTTCTAGTTTCAAACATTTTTTGCCACTGGCACATAACTTCAGTGTTTTCATGGGCAACAGTTTAAAGACACTCATTTAGGCCTTTGCTTTGCTGGCCAAACAAACCTATTTTACTTTCCTCGCACGGTAGCCTCTTCTGCCAGTGAAAATGCCTAGTCACTCCCCTCTACCCTCATCCTTCATTAATGTGCCTGATTAGGGGTGAACATACCTCCTGCCTGCTCTGGTACTGCTCTAGCTCAGCCTTGCTGTCTCCAATATCGAGAGACTCTCGGTGCCCGATGATTCGATTTTCAGTCTGCGTGAGCAAATCACATATTTCCTGCAGTTTCTCTTTGCATTCTTGCTGCCGTTCAGCCACATCCTGTATCAGAGCCAAATACAATTGAACAATGAAGTAAAAACTTTCTCACTATAGAAGCTAACAGACACTCTAATAGGAGCTACTTTTTAAAAATGTATCACAGAGCAGTCATTTTAAAAATATGCTGTAAACATGATAGCAGGGGTACACAGAGCAAGATGAACATACAGTAGTTATGGATAAACCTCAGGTATGCTGTAAGTAAAAGAGACCATGTTTGGTGGAGCTGCCCAATAGAATTCTGGCCATGCACATTACGTGAAAGATGAAACCTCCAAACAACAGGAGTGAAAATCCAATCTCTTAATTGCTTGAAGCTTGTGATAAACACATATTAAAGCTGAAAAAAGAACATCAAAACAGAGGTTAGTTGTGATTCTGTGTTAGCTCTGTTGGTATGCATAATATGTTACCTGAATAGAAAATGCTGACCTTTTAAGTAGCAGGAAAGAACAAAACATGCAAGATCATTATTGTTACCAAGTCCCACATAAGTATCCATATCTGTGCTTTACCCTATTTCACATTTTTTGACAGAGTATAGAGGAAACAAAAGAGCAAAATATCACAGGTCCTCAGAATGCTAAAAAGCCTTTTGTTACCCAGGAACTGGTGGTGGCGGTAACAAGATGGTGATTCCAAATGTTGCTGTGCTTCTCCGGCCGAGGAGGAGATGCACTACAGCATCTTACTGGCCTCCCTTGACTACAAAGCAAAGGCTGCTCCTGCTGGCCAACTGCAGCTGCACCAGCTGTACCTGCCTGCACCAACTTAGCCCCTACACATCCTCCCAATGCCCTGGGGCCCAGAATCTCCTATCTGCAAGCTGATGTACTCATACATCCGTCCCTCTAACCCATTTCGGTCACAACAAGTCATGCTAGCAAGATTAAACAAATCCAGCTTTTTAACTATAACAACAAAGATTGCCCAGCAATGGCAGATGGCTTGGCAGATGAGAAAAAACAAAATCTCCAGCAGAACAGAAGTGCCAAGCAATGGTAGCAGTACAACTGCAGCAGCAGCAGACTTGACTGCTTTTTTAATTTATTGATGTAGCTTCTAAACAGCCAATACTTGTGAGGAATCTCAAGTAAATTTCCCTGGTTGCTGGAAATAGCAGGCCTGGGAGCCTTGGGCTGCAGAGATCATTATGAAACTGTTCCTGTCTGCAATCTACTATGCTCGTTCTGTGAGCTGTGATTGCACCAAAAAAAGACAGAAATGACAGTTCACCAAACTTGATCAATACAGTCTTTGTAGAACTATGTACGTATCCGTAATAAAAAATGGAGAAGATAGGGTTGCACTTAGTACTGCATGCTGGTATTAAAATTCCTCATCCATAGACAAAACTACTCAGCACACATTTACAGAAGAGGCAAACCTTCTGATCACCCAGCTCTTGCGCTGCCTGTAACTGAGTCTCTAAGCTTTTCACTTGAGATGTCATTGCTTCCTGTACTTCCTGAAAAGATTTCTGGGTGGTATTTAAGAGCCGCAGCAGCTGTTTGCTCTGATTAGGAGAAAGATCTTGGGCATGTTCAGAAATGAAGAACTGAACGTCAAACGCAGCGGATTCCAACTGCACTTTTGTACAGTCAAGCTCTGTGGCAGCGTTCTGTAAATGGAGAGAGGCAAATGACAAGCAGTGAAGACAAACTCAGGACGGATAGAAATATTACTCTCCTTATACTTAGTCCCATGTTCCAAAATGCTTTTCAGAGCCCAGTAAACCAAACCTCTGCTCAGAAACACTCTGACCTGTTCAAACAGGCATTTGAATGAATCTGTGCATGGTTTTCTATATGACAATCCATGTTCAACTAATAAATACAATGACCTTGAACTTCTTTTTCTTCCCTTTCTCATGAATGTCTGAGAACTGGCTGACTTTCAACACTGAAAGATTTATGGCCAGCCTCTGTTCACCTGAATGGCAGGTTAGTTCTATAAAACACCAATCTGAAGACCTAGAAATGTTTAAAAGATTATCAAAAGCATTTCTGTCTTAAGTTCCACAAGGACATGCCCCATTTCCAGCAGTGTGGCAAATTCAGCACGTAGTTACAGCTGTGAATGTCCCTAAGACAATATCATGCCTACTGGAATCCCATTAAAGCAGACACACACAAAAAAAGTATTTTTATCTTTCATGCATATATGTTCATATATGCATATGCACATTAATTAAAAATTGACTTGATTTGTTTTCTTGACTCATTTCAATGAAGGTTGTAATGAGGAAGTCTTTCAATAGCTTTTTATACTTCCGCATTTTTTGCTTCCATAAAATACTCATATGTAAGTGATTTGCAAGGTAATTAAACTTCTATAAGGAATCTCTACCCTGTGCATTAAGATATAATTTTAATAACTGAAATATCTGTAACATAAAAGAAGGGCCAGATTTAATACAATAAATCTTATCAGAACAAAAATAGGGTTTTTTGTTGTTGTTGTTGTTTTTAGTAATCTAAAGTTTATCAAAAACTTTTAGGGATAAAAAACAAATTAATAATACTGCTTAATGGATCAGCATTAAGTTGCCTTTTTAAGCAGTTATTTCTAGCTATCTGTTTAAGCAATAGGGGTTAATGAGCAGCTACAAAAAAAGAGCATTTTGTAATATGCAAAATCAGTACCTCCCATAGAAAAAAAAAACTTGCCTTGAGGATTTGTAAACTTTGCTTCATGTCTTCTGTATCATTACTGTTCGGTATGAAGTCATTCACAACTTTACTTTTTTCTGTGATCCAGTCTGAATACTCCTGCAGTTTGCTTAGAAGTTGCTGGTGTAATACTGCAAGCTTAGACTAGAAAGAGAAGTTATATATTTATTTATGCTCATATTGTTTAACTACATTTTCCATCATATTAAATAAAACCATAGGTATAATTAATACACACAAAGAGCAGAGCCAAATCAAATTTTTTTTTTAAGCTAAATTTCTTTGAAGACAACTGGTATGAATCACGTGAATCACGCACAGGTCTACTCATGAAAACATACCATTTCAAAGTCAACAGCACAGATTATTTGTGTTGCTCGTTTCGAAGATGTATCAGAGAGCACCGGAAATGCTTCCTGCAAATAGTCATAGCTTATCTTTAGCTCTTTAAGTTTCTCCTTGAGAACATCTCCATGAGAAAGCCTTAGAAACTCTTCTGTCAGCTTCAAATCTTTTTTTAGGATAATGGCAAAGGCAGCCAGTTCTGATTCAAATGGCTGCAAAGAGAAACATGCAAAATGCGTTGGTACTAAGCAAGAAAAACATTTAAATCAAATTTAATTTAATTATATTTGAAATCCCTCTTTTTGAACTAATGGTCTTTCCTTACACTCACAATTAAGTACGAGCATGAAGCACATTTTACTGACCTCTAATTGTTCCAGTTCTTCTTTCAGTGCTTCCAGGTTGCTACTAATTGGCTGCTGATTATCTAGGTAGCATTTCATATCTTGAACCACAGCCAAATGCTTTCGCAGTTTCTCTGTTAGCTTTAAGCACTGCTGTACTCCACTGTACTGAAAATGAGTTTTAAAAAGAAAAGGTTTTACAAACCAACAAACAGACTTAAAATGAGGCAATAAAAAAAGCCAGGCTAATTATACTTTTTTAAATTTATTACTTGCATTTGTTATTTTAAATTTCTTTAGTATTTATTATTTATTTTTTCAACAGTTCTTGTGGTTCAATTCTGTTCTCCCATACCTAAAATAATTCAAGCAGCTCCTCTAACACAGGGCATAGAGTCTCCACCAGCTGCAGTTACTTACCATGGCAGCTGGGTTGTCTTCCAGGGCTGCTTCATTTGTTTTCAAAGTGGGCTCAGTGAAGCTTTTGGAAAATCTCTCTGTCTTCTCATATTTCTGGTCTCTTCTCAAAGCAAAATCTATGTCATCTTCCACCAGATTCTCCTTGGGAATTTCTGATTGTTCTGTTGAGAAAAGAGTACAAAGCCCATCTACTTTTCCTTTACCATCATGTCCTACGGTGACACCAGCAACCTGTGAGCTTGTAAGCAAACTACTTATCAGCTCCTCTAACTTGTAGGTACCTTCATCTCCAGCTGAGATTTGAAAAATGTGCCCAAGTTGAGAAGTAGTAAGTTTTGGAACAGCAGCTTTTACTCCTTGGTCTGTTTCATTCTTCATTTCATCTGGATCATCCGTCCTTTGTTTGCAGGATTCCTGCTTCAGAATATCCCGCAGAAGGTCGGGACTTCTGCAGTCAGGCCCAGGCAATGGCAGTGCCCCCCAGCCCTTCGGCTCTGTGCCTGGCTTGGCAACCATTAATGCAGCTCTGAGATCAGCACTCGTTTGCTTTACATCTGACTCCCGAGATGTGTCACTCGCAAGCTGCGTGCTTCTAACCATTGCAAGTACATTTTGCACTAAAGCTTTAGTATCAGAGTAATTCAGGGGTTCGCCCTTCTGCTTGCAATACACATGTCCTTTTTTCAGTTTGCTTTGCAGTATATTCCTTAAGTTTACTATGAGTGTGTCAGGCAGTTCTGGGGACTGTAAAATATCTTCCTTGGTTTGAAAGTCTTTGCAGAGTCCTCTTTCTGTTTGTAATGGCTCCATGGACATTTGTCTTCCCAAACCATTTTCAAAGGAAGAAGTCTCGGTAACCATGAAGTTCTCTCCCTTTGAGTTCCTCACAGCCTCATATCCTTCCTGGGCGACATTAACCAGACCAGCCCCTATGCTGCTCAGAACTACTGAAGAAACGTCACTGGGATGGGTGGCATTCCCAGAGAGTAGAGCTCCAGTCCCATTCCCTGATTCTTTGGCATTCTCGCTACTTCCTAAAGCACCTGCTTCTATGAGGGCAAATTCATGCTCACTGCTGCTCTTACCTTCCGAGCTGTCATTAAGCACATTGACAGTATTTTGACAGGTAACTGTTCCCTTGGTCAAGTTTATTTCTTTGGCGTTTATTGTAACTTTCTGGGGAAGGGAAAGAGTATGAGAGTTTAATTCACTTGAATGCATTTCTTCCGTGTCAACTATGTCCTTGAGCAGAAATTCCTTTTCGTGCTGCAGATCATGTCCCCCTCTTTCACCATCTATAACGCAAGAGGATTCTGCTTTATCCAGCTCTGAATTGCCTTCTGCTTTTACACCAGTTACACATTCTTTTATAGAAGAGGAAAAGTTAAAATAGCTCTTAGTTTCATCTGATTTCACATCACTTCCAGTATCAAGCAAAGTTTGATCTTGTTCTTTACTTGAAACAGGAGTTTCTCTATCAGCTTTAACTACCAATGCATCAAATATTTCCCCAAGACTTTCGATATGAATGGGACTTCTACTTGACTCTTGGATATCATTTTCCTTTGTAATATTTATTGTATTTGTATTTTCTTTAGGACTTTCAAAACCTGTTCCTATTTGACCACACTTCCTATCTGTGGCTTGTTCTGTTCGATCAGTAAGTGAACACTGACTATCACCATCACTCAGATGAGACATATGTCCAAGGAATTCTCTGTCATTTAACATTGGTTCCTCTACAGGTACTACTTCTTTTTGGTTTTGCTCACGATTTGAATGCAACATTGGCATGATACCAGTATAGTCTCTATTCATGCTGTGAACAGATAAAGAGCATTTTGGGAGAAACAAATTGGTCTGATTTTTTTCATCATGATCTATAGCTTGCTTTGTATTTAAGAAGGTTATTCCTGTTTCATCAGATGTCTCAGTATCATCAAGGAGCTGAAAACTTGGAACCTTAAACTCTTCTTCACTCTTAGAAGAAATCCAATTAGCGGCAAAGACATTTTCAGACTGATTACATTCAGTAATATCTTGTGGCATAGGTCTACTCTTGATAGAATTCGCATACTCATTGTATCTTTCTTGGTGTCTTTCTTCTTCACTTGTATGTGCAAGATCAACACATGTTTCCTCTGAAAAATCTGATACAGTACTACATTTTCCAGGGGGCAGTTTTCCCTTCCCCTGGTTGGACTGGAACTGCAAACAATCCTCTGTCACTGTGCTTAAAGAATGGTAACAGTTATCAATATTCTGATTATTTTCATCACTATTTTTCATGTTTCCTAAAGGAGTCAACAACTTGTTGCCTATATTTTTACATTGATGGTGTGAGTAAAAAATATCCATTTCTTTACCACTTTCAGATTCAGTATCAGAGTCATCATAACTATCATCCTCATAATCCATATAGTCATATGTCATATCATCCTCCTCCTGTGTTCCTTCGGATTCATCCTCACAGGAGTCACTTTCTGCTTTCATTTCACCTTCCTCATTTCTGTCTCTTTGTACTTCTGTTTCATAGTGTAAGGGGCTAAGGCCTCGCTCCTTACTTCCCTCCCTGTCCACAGTCACTGGCACTCTTAGCTTTCTCTCTTCAAAACTCCTTGTTCTTTCCTTTTCCTCCTCAAGGTAGGTTTCCAAAGCCGTGGCACTTGTTGAAGCTGTATTTATGCCCTCAGATAGACCAGTCAGATTTACATTCCGTGAATAAGGGACCCCCTCTCCACTATTAGCTGCAAGATCTTGAAAAGAGCTGTTCTCTTCTTCCAGATTTATTAGACCACATCTCTGCTCTAGACAGCCCAAAGCAACGTTATCAGGGTCTGGTGTATCATCATCCCCCAGCTGTGAAGTATCATCATCATCATCATCATCATCATCATCATCAACTTGGGGAGTATGATAGACATCACTGTCATCATCATCAACTTGAGGAGTTTCATAGGCAGCATCATCCTCCTCCTCATCTTCATCAGTCTGAGAGCTGTCATCTTCAGGGTCTTCCTCACCACATTCACGGTGCAAGAGTTTCCTTTCAAACTGCGGGATGCCACCGCTCTCTTCTAGTGATGAATCAGAACTGCTGTCGACCAGCTGTAACTTATGAAATGCAAGATTGGTTTCTTCTGATGTCAGCCTGTTACCATCCCCCACGATTGGTCCATCACATCTAAAGGTACTGTCATCAAACAGAGGCCTGCAGTGCCTGTCTCTGCTGTCTTCTGGACACAGCCTATTCTGCAAAGCAGTGCAATCCTCCAAGGATGGACTGCCAGCATCCCCTACGGATGGCCTGTGACGTACATCAGAGTAGCCCGGTAGAGGCTGCTTGCTATGTCCATGGCCTTCAGATTGTAGCATAGCAGCAATTTGACTTCCTAATTCTTTACAAGAAAGTTCTACTGGAAGGCTATATGCAGTATCTGCATTTATGGATAAACCAGGACTTCTCTGAAAGTCATCTTTCCTGCTGCTATCAGGTAACAATCCACTGTCATCAGCTTGTAAAATGTGAAACGTGCATTCCGTGCCCCTTTCCAGATCTCTCTGGATTTCATTAGCTGACCAATCATTCGCACACCAGTCATTTTGTAAGGTTTTATAACTCTCGTTTTCCTCATCCAGACTGCCTGGCATGCATATGTTTTCTACTTCTATTTCTGAAATGAGATTTGGTTTTGAGTCCTTTGGAAGATACCGTTCAATATTTTCTGAATTTCCCTCCTGATCCTTAGGCTTCCACAGCTGTAACTCCGACCATTCAGAACGCTCCAGAAGACTCGCGAGTGCATTTCTGTTTACAGAATTTTGAACATTACCTCTCACATTTCCAACTTCTGTAGGTTTAGCTAACAAAATCTCCTGTGTATACTCTGATTGCTCAGTAACAGTATTACAAACATCGGGTCTACATATATAAACGTCTTTTCCTTGTGAGCCTTTATGATTCCCCAAATCTTCCAAATTAATTAATTCCCTGCCATTAGAAGTATTCTCAACACCTGAAAGATCACCCTGGACACTGTGTGTGACATTACTGAAATCTACATTGCTAGCTGAATCTAGATTAATTCCTTTTGGGCTTATGTATTTGTTACTAAACTCGATTTCTGACACATCGGCGTTGTATGCATCACCTTCCAGTAATATATTGATGGCTTCTTGCAGTTCTCCATCATGTAACAAAAGTCTTCCTCCAGTGTTTGCGTCCATATAACTATTTACCATTAAATAAGATATAAATAATTTCTTAGCTTGGTCCAAACTATGATGACATACATGGTCTTCCTTGCCAGAACCTTCATGCTCCTCTGCATCATGAAACGCAGAAGGCTGAAGCTCATAGGCTGATAACCATTTTACAGCATTTTTACATGGAGATTCTAATTCTTCTACATTAGGCATTTCATCTGGTAAAGTCACACTGTTCAAAACGGACAGAGTACTGATGTCTATTACCCCTGACTGCGCAGCTCTATCTAGACTGAGGACTTCACAAGTTTCTGGAATGTAAAGTGCAGCTATTTTCTGCCTACCATTTAGTATTTTGAAAGCCAGCTCGTTTGTTATCATCCCTTGATGCAAAGAAGTTGATATGGGGAATATTTCACCAGTATGAGGCCAGATTAGGCCAACAAAGCCTTTCTGTGCTTCTAATACCAATAATGCACTGGTAGATGATATTAAGTTACACTGCACAGCTTCATCAACCGTCAGGCGTTTGCCAGAATTTGGACAAACGATGCCACCAGTCTGAACCTGGTGGGTGAGAATCCCACAGGCAGTGTCCTCATCTATCATCCCTTGTTTCATGGCTTCTTCCACAGTCACTCGCTTCCCTGAGTCGGATTCAATTATACCTCCAGACACTATCTGAGCCCCCAGCAACCTGAACATCGTTTCCCGATCAATGAGTCCTTCATGGGCTGCCCTCAAAACAGTTATCTTCCTTCCACATTTCAGTGTGATTCTGCCTTTTTCTTGTGGTTCCACAGGTAAGAGTCTTAACCCTGTTTCTTCATGTATTATGCTTCTATTAACCATCTGTTCAAGGGAAATTTTTTCAGCGGAGTTGGGATCTATGAGATCTTTGCATGTGTCTTGTCTTTCCAGAAGCTTTGCATACAATGTTGGAGGAATCAGATTCCTCTGGAAAGCCTTTTGTAAAGTCAGGTTTTCTCCAGTAGAAGGCAAAATTAAGTGCCCACTTGAAAGCTGATTCTCAAGAATTTTAATGGCCAAAGATTCTGAAATTAGACCGTGATCTAAAGCTGATACAACTGGAAGGTTTATTAGTGATGATTCTGAAATAAGCTTCTTCGCACTACTTAATTCCTGCAAGTCCACCATTGTCTGCTCATCAATTAGGGCATGAGCTTTAGCTTCTTCCAGATCACAACATACTCCTAATTCTGGAGAAATGATACCAGATAGAATCAGCTGATTCTCAAGCAATCTAATTCCAGTGCCATAATCAATAAAACCTTTTAAAACAGACTGAAAAACTGAAAGGACTTCTCCTGTTGTTTGGTCAATGATACCAGCAATGACATTATTCACCTAGAAAGGAACAGGAAAAATTAGGTATCAGTACTGTCAGACTGTATAGTTTAAAATTTCTTTTGCTTTTGAAAGCATGTTAAGCATAAAAACATGTACTTACCAGCACTGGAGAAATGTTGTGAATGTTAGCAGCTCAAATGTGCAAGTGATCTATGTCAGTCATTCAGCAGCACACGATATGATGAAAGGTTTAGAATCAACATGCATCTGTGAATTGAAAACCTATGCTTTGCACACACAAATAGAGTTAGTGAAAGAAGAAGAGGTGATTGCAGAGTGAGCAAATAGAGCGTATTCCTGAAAGGCAAATTTTCATGCTCTAAATGTCCGTGAAAGGTTAGACTATCTGGAAACAGTACGTGATACAAAACCACCATGCTATTCATGTTTACAGCATACACCACTTCTGTGTATACACTCAACGATATGGAGATAAATATTCTAGCACCAAATACTGCATTTAGTTTTCAGGGAAAGCATGTACTCAGTTTGGCAATATGATTTAGACTAAATTGACATCCACTGCCTCTGTATGTATGATAGCATATTCATTTTCAATACATTTTTAAAGAATTCTGTATTTAAGTTTGAGATCAATTCAGAAACACATTTGTAATATCTCAGAGCTAAACACTGTATGTGCTCCAATCAACATTCCCAGCTATTTTTAAGAAAAAGTGGGGTTATATACTTTGGGACATTTCCAAATGATACATGGAAGAGATTACCATGTGATTTTATGGTGTCATTTTTGCAGCAAAACACAAGGTATTTAGCAGTCAAAGAATGGCTTGTAAGAGAAGAGTTAGGAGATGAATGCTTTATCTTTCTTCATGCAAGGCACACACTATTAAGATTCTTCACAAAAAAATCTAATGAGCAGCATGTTCATATGCACGCGTAGGGTTACACAGTGCATCATACCAGGTACATAAACCCTTTAGTTGAATAAAATCATGTTCTCAAGTTCCATACACACTGTTAACCTTCACTGCTCGTATATTGTTACACAGCCATGCAATAACACAGAAAACCCAGAAAAGCCTGAAATACAAGTTTTCCATCTTGTTACCTTTTCTTCCATCTTTTCATCACTCAGATACTGTGCTTCCTGCACTTGCTTCAAAGCTTCATTGGATAATAAGCTGTAACTCTCCTGGAGGGATCTGATTTGCTTTTCCATTTCATTTCTCTCTTCATCTGTCATTCTATTAAAAACAGAATAAATAAATAAGAGGTAGAGAGAAAAGGAAAAAGCTCTGAGTATTTCTTAAACTGCAGGGAGTGATCTGTGAATCTTTTTTAAAAGACTAAAAAATCATGCTTCTTTTGACATAGTATGTATTATAACAGAATGACAAAACACAGCTGGATGCAAAAAATACAACTTAGTTATGAAAATGCTCCAGAAAACTATAATCTGCTTGTCATTCTACAGGAAAACAGCTACACTAATCAAAAATTTACTCTGAATCATCACTATAGACAACAGACTGTCACTTGTACGTGCCTCTGTCTACTATTAACCAATCCAGACAAGTAACATAGATAGCAAAGATTCATGAAAACCTCAGTAATTGAGTATCTTAGATAGTCTGATTTCAGAGATAGATAAAACAAATTGTGACACATAGTTCAAGCATTAATTTACTATTACGGTTAATTATTTTGACTTCAAATACAAGTTGCTATCTAATGTGTGTTTTTACAAGTTGCTATCTAATATGTCAGAGATATATAATTCTTAAAAAAGTCTAATCAAGGTTTTCCCAAAATGAAAAGACAAAAATATAAAACTGAGAAAAAAGCTGCCGTCCTCATATGTAAAATATAATGGGCATTATAAGATGACAACTAGTTCTTTTCAAGCAAACACTACATGCTGATTCATTTACATTATTTGAAAAATAATAAGCATAGGAATGGCATACTTGTCACCATGCTTGGCTAGAAATGACTGAGTAGTCTGCAGAGCTTCAGCTATTTGTTCCTTCTTGGTTGACATTTCATCCAGGGAAATCTGAAGAATAAACAACACATGCTTAAAACTTAGTTACGCACATACGTTGAAAGAAAAAAAAAAGCAAACATTACATTTCCACTTAATATAAAACTGTACAGAGTAATGTAAGAACTTGTCTTTTTTAAAAAAATATTGGCTATTATCAATACTATATTATTTACTGTGGCAGAAATAATATCTTTTACATACAGATAAGTCACTGAACAAAGCCTTCTGGTTCGGTAAGCTGTTTGTATCAGACAGCTACTTGGTAAGACAAATAGAATTTATTTTAAAATGTCAGTTGCTTAAAACTTCCATAACACTTAACTAATTATTTAAAATCAATTGTGACTATAGTTGATGCAGTTTAGAAAATTTTTGGAGAAAGATGAATATAATAGTCATGTTCAAGAACTCATTCACTTCTCAGGATGAGGATAATTAATAGCTTAAAACACTACCATAGAACTTTAAGAAATTCAGTGACAGACATATACAGTATTAGAATTATTTATTAAATACTCTCCCTGTCATCATTTCTGCGGTATTCCTACTAAAGTAGTGGTTCCAGCAGAGGAATTGGCAAGAACTTCACCTTTGTTTCTGAACTTCTGTGCAGAAGTGTCTGCAGTTGCTTCGCACAAAAGGGCTACCCTTGCTTTGGTATGACCAAAATGCAAAGTCTCAGGGGGGTACCAAGAGGTAGTTTTGTGAGCTGGGAACGAATACAACACAGGTGCTAAAACACCCCAAGAAGATGCTCGGGCCCCAAGTTCAAGCAGGTAAAACCCATGGCCTGACACATTCTGTCCCTGCGTTCACAGCACCAAAGGGTACTGTGAGTCTTGGACACAGTCTCCCTGTGCAGGCAGCACCAGCTGGCCAGCTTCCCACCATCTCAGGCTTGGGGCATGAGTGAGCAAGCCCAGCACATCATGTAGAGATCTGAGCAGGCCTGAGGCAGCACGTGGGGCCAGGAGCTAGGGGAACATTACAGCTGCTCCGTGCACCCCTTCACTGCGGGCAGAAGCCTCCCCTCAGCTCAGCCACAAAACCCAAACCTGTCTGTGAAATTTCTTTGAGCTAACGTTAACGATCAAATCACTAATCCCGTACATTTCCACACAATTTTCAAGGCATCCTTGCTTGGTAGCCACTGAGGACACACCAGCCCCACTCTCTCTCTAACGCTGGATCTCAGGCCCATTTCACAGAAGCAGGAAGCACAAACTGGAAATGTCCATCTCCTCTGCTGGTGGTAGAGAAAGTCAAAGGAGGTGAGAAGAAGCCAGGACAGCTCAGTTGCAGGTAATTTTCTAAGAGCTCAAGGTGGATGGCAAGACACCATCCAGAGCTAGTTACCATGGCAGCTTGCGATACCTTAAGGAGTTGACTGCTGGCCTAATGCTCACAAGGATTTTCACCGTTGTCTTTAACAAGAGGAAAAAAAGGCCAGTACTGAATGCTTTTTCATATCTCAGTCCTAAATAAACTTTCAAATCACTAAAAACACACTTTGTCCTGCAAGTATAGGAACAAACTCAGTAGCAGAAGTGGCACTGGAAGTCAGTGGTTCTGTACCACAGTGTGAGCAGAGCCTGCACGAGTACCCAGTGGCCTGGGGCTGGTGGCAGGGTCTCTGCCTGGGGGGTTGGACTGGCGGCCAACACCAAGCTTCATTTCTAGCCCTTCTGCTCCAGTGTCTTGAGCTGGCACCAGTGCGTGTGACCAACAAAGCACAGGAGGTTGCTTGAAAGATGGGCTCAAATCAAGTCTGCATGACCACACACGCAGCCCCATATCTGCATCTGAGTACCCAATCAGGAGGCAGGGAGATCTTTACTTACTGAAATCCTTTTAGGTATTTATTAAGGGTTTTGTTTGTTTGTTTGTTTGTTTTCTTTTTTTTTGTGCAGGCCTAGACGGGATGCTGTTTGAAATGATAAGGAATTTCACAGGTGGAAGTTTATGGTTGGAGTAACAACAGTACACAACAGCAAGAACACCATCCCTGCTAAATACAAGGCAGGCAGCACAGGCCACCCCAGCAACATGTGCACTACTGTGATAATAAAGGGGGCTCAGTCAATAGCCTCTACGTTCCCTTTCTTGCTAAGGCTGCAGTATTGAAGTGAACACCTGCTCAGCTGAAGACTTTCAGCTACCATGTCACGAGCTACTGGCAGGAGGAGTCCTCAGGATACCACCTTTTTAAAAGCTAACAAAAAGAAAGTTAGTCCCTGGGCACCTCCAGGCAGCTCCCTCCTTCCTGGCGCCTGGGTAGAGGGTACCGGGCCCGGTTCAATGAGTCGCATTGAACTGTGTCAGGATAAGGGAGCAGAGAGGATGCTCAGTCCCTACACTGAGGCTATGCTGAGGTGTGCAGGGTAATGCTTTCTCTAAAACTACTTACACGCCAAGACTGCTTAGGCAAGTCTTGACATGCATTTCACTAAAACCCCAGCTTTCTCCACATCTTCTCAAAATGAGATTTTGCACTGGCAGTAATGTGTTTGTGTCCCAAAACATTGATGTTCATTTACCTAACACACCCCTGGCAACCAAACACTGAAGGACATCTTTAATCATGTGCATGTTGACTTGGAGGAAGCAAAAGTATTTATGGAATATTTATACATTTTAACACAAAAAGCTGAAAAGAGGAAGCGGTATTCTATCAAAAGACATCTGTGTACCTGCTGCTTAGGCAAGTCTGTCTTTTCAGCATTTTCTCCTTCTTCCTTGCCCAGGGTCTTGCTGAGGTTTGACACCCATTTCAGTAAATCCCCAGCCTTCTCAACATGTTCTTTCTTTTCTTCTTCCATTGACTTCTGATGAGTAGCATGAATTGTAAAGAACATATAAATTGATGAGATATTTAACACTAACATCCACAGAAACGTAATTCTATCATAATGTCAGTATTCCCACATAAGCATAATTTATTTTTATTTATTCACCACATGCATTATGATGACACTTTGATGTAGGAACAAAAATGTCATGCCATTATACACATTAACAGAATAATTCCTCCTACAGATTTGTAAAGATTATGATGCTTATTCGTACACATGTACAGTCATTATAAAATGATTGATATTACAGAAAAAGCATAGCTTCTCAGCCATTAATCAACAGATAAAATCCAAACAATATTTGCATACCAAGTATATTTGAATTGCTGCCTTTGCATTACCCTCAAGTGTGTAGATGTACAACCAGCACAGAATCGCAATATTTTGCTATCTATGCACATGGATTTCCAAATTACAATTAAGAGGAACATGCTGCTTTTACACCTGTTCAAACAAGGACAATGCAAGTAAAATGCTAAAAATATATGCATATATATTTTTTCCTCAGAGGAAAATACATTTTTTTTGTCCAGTAATAGAACATGGTAGCAATCTGCATTTTATCAGCACTTAGACAACAAACTCAAACTCTTTCCTAAATCACAGGTAAAAGTGAGGACATTTTGTTTCAAGAAATATTTTAGAATTGGGCATGCAATTGTAATTAAATCTCCTATTAGAATCTGAAGCGTCAACTATAATTTTCCTCAGAGGTCAAAGAGATTATTTCCCTGATCAGAAGGGATTTCAGGTGGGGCCCCGAAATGACTGCTCACATCTTTGTTCCCTTACGAAGCAAAGTAAAGACTGGAAATTCCCGTCTTCAAGGGCTGAGCGGCTTCTAACAGGCGCAGCCCAGTGTGGCAGTCAAAAATGGCTCTCTCTAAAGCCTCTTTGTAGGTTAACTTCTTCTTTGTTTTGGGACATGTTATAAATTTAACATACAGTTTTTCATCTTTCAGCTTTGTAGCCGTGATAGCATCGATAACACCATTCTTAATTGCCTCTTCCATTGATAACCTGGAATGAGATTTTGGATCTATCAGCCCCCCAGTCAAGTACTGGTACTCCAGGCAGCGACCACCCGTTTCTTTGTCCAGCACATTTACATTCATGGCTTCGATAGCCGACATGGCTGTCTTCCTTACAGGGTGAATGATCCCAGTAAAGACCAGCTCACACTGCTGAATTTGCTTGGCACAACCATCATCAATTAATTCCCTTTGCAAAGCTTCTGAAATACTGTACCTCTTCCCAGTGAACGGATCAGTTATGCCTCCTGTACTGATCTGAGCTTCAAGACACCGGAGAGCAGTAATTCTATCTACCAAGTTTTTGCGTGAGGCTTTTAAAACTGGAATTCTTTCATTGGTTTCAGAGAGCCAAAACCCTGCAATAGGACTGTTTAGATCTTTATTTGTTTGCGAACTGCTAGCTAAAATATCGCCAAACTCAATAGCTGTGATGAGACCTTCCTTATATCTATCAACTAATGCTTTCTCAATTCTACCCTGTTTTAAGGCCTCCTCAATATTAAACTGTACACCAGTTTTAAGATCCGTAAGTAAAAGAAAAGAATTCCCATCGGAATCAAAACACGTAGACTCTTTCCAATCAAATTCCTGTTTTGAAAGTTCAAGATATGTGGTTTTATCAACACCTTTTTTTTGGTAAGCCTCATATGCGGTCATTTCAGCCCCTGTTTTGATGTCTACTACAGAAATTTTATGACTTTTATCTGCTGATGGGCTGCTTATTTTCCTTTCCCCAACTGGAAGCAGAAAACATTTACTGTTTATGCTGAACACACACATTTTCAGCAAATCAGAGTAGTACATAGCTTTCCTGTCATTTGGATTGTGAAAACATTTTGCATTACTAGAAGGTTCGTGCAAAAATTTTAAAACTGTGTTACTAATCAAACCAAGCTGCACTGCGATTTCTGGAGGGACCCGAACACTTCTTACAGGATCAATGACTCCTCCACTCGCAATTTGGGCTTCAAGGATATTTTTGCCTTTTTGTCTTTCTAGGAGTCTAGCTTCCATAGCCTGATACACAGATATTACTTTATCAGAACAGTAATATCCCAAAACAGCCTTTTCTGCCTCAAGCAATCTACTCCTGAATTCGTTATCTGCAAGCCCTCTAACAAGTGAATCATCGACAGAGAATTTCTGACCCGTTGTGGGATCAATGATGAAACCAGTAGCTGCTTGGGCTTCTAAAAATGCTAGTGCTAATGCTTTTCCTATGAGTTTTCTCTTTGCTGCTACAGCAAAAGAGACGATTTCTTTGCTCGATTCAAGGTACAGTCCAGCTATAGCTGTAGGTTTGGTTAGAAAGTTTTCGAGACTTTTCTGAACCTCATCAACAGTCTTCTGCCCTGAGCAGAGCTGCTCAACAGTGAGCCTGTCCAGAAGTTTAACTTCAACTAACTGTCTGGCTGTTACATCATGTCTGAGACCCTGAAATTTAATATCATCATGCTCCCCCATAAAATATTCCAACTGAGTAGCATCATTGACAGTTTTCAGAATCTCTTCCCCTAAGAAAGAACTCAGGTTTGCAAAGTCTTCTCTCCTAAACCCTTCAGATGTTTTGCATCCCTCAAACATTCTCTCTTCATTACCAAAAGTCTTGTCATTTTCTTGTTTTAATGTTGTAACTTCAACATGCATGTCATACTGCTTGTTCTTCACTCTCTGTAAACAGGAATTTTTTGACACAGTGAGAAAAATATCTAGAGAACTATATTGCACATAATTCAATCCCAAATCCACCACCAGAGAAACAGAATGACGAATGCGAGCTGGAGTTGGAAAAGAGAAATGTTATTAGCGCTGGAAAGCACAGAAACAGTTAGCTAGAGTTCTGAAATTTATTTGCCATTTCAAATATTTATTCAATATCAGGAACGTGGCAAGACAAGGCAACAATAATTCTTCTGAGTTTGTTACAATATAAGCTTAGTGCTATGAATCAAAGTTTATTTGGACCATCATAAGTATCAAATCCTATTCTGAACACAAATATTTAAAAATAAATAATGTGCTTGATATGTAAACGAGCTGCTGTAAAGGTTTAATGAAGATTTTTTGTGTTGTGTCAGAATGAAGCGGCGCCCTTCACCAAGGTAAGAACATAAGAAAGAATACAGAATAGGTATAAAGAATACCTAAAAAAGAAAAGTAGAGATGGCACTACGGAGGCAAATGCTCACAAAATGTAGTGTATACCTCCAAAGGATGCAGTTTTACTAATCCTAATTCATGCTTCATGTCTTCTCCACACCTAATAGTTTGCCTGGAACTATGTAGGTTCATGTCTCTCAGTTTGTCTATTTCTGATACGCCAGTAATTTGGCTTGCTTTATCAAAAGTGATCTGGAACTGCGTGCTTGTCTGAGAAACAAACTCCGTAAAAGACTGTGGACTTGCATCTTCTTCCAGGGATTGGTTTATTCTTGACAGCTGGAACTGCACCTCTCTTGGTACTGTATCGTCAGCACTCACGTACACTGTATTTTCCTCTGTTTGACCAGATTTAAAACCTGATCTCTCTTGTTTCTGCCTTAACAAAGGTGAATTAGGCTTTGCACGCGTATGGAGCTGCTCGAAATCTCTAGCTGAGGTGTCAGTCAGGTAACTGAAATCATTTCCTCTTCTCTCGCAGCTCAATTTAAATCCAGAATCTTTGATATCATTATTTTGCTGAACTTCTTTCTGAAACAATAGAAATCTGTGTTCGCCCTCCCTCGACTGCAGGTCCATTTTCTGTTTCAAGCTCTCCACCATGCGCTTCTGCACTTCCAAGTCCTCCTCCAGCTTCCTGCACTTCTGCAGATAGTCCATCTCAGCATGCTTCCCCTGCTGCAGCTGCTCACGACACTTTTTAAGCCTTTCTTGCAGATCTTCAACTTGCATCTTGTACAACATGATGTTTTCCTCAGCCATATTCTTTTCCTGCTGAAGAGCGACACATTCCAGTTTTATGCCAGAAATGTCTTTTTCTGTGATGCTATGGGATTCTAGTAATTTTTCCACTTTTTTCCTAAATTCCTCTGCAGAGTGTTTAAACTTAATGGATTCTTCCTGAAACAGAACCATCTTTTTACGTGCCATTTGTTCATCCAGAGTCTTCTGGTGGAGTTCATCCTGTAATTTTTTAAGTTTACTAGTTAGCTCTTGAACGTGAGCTTGCTGCAGTCGTATTTTCTGCTCATTCACTGTCTTTTCCATAGTTAGAGCATTCACTTGTGCATTTAGATTTTTAACCTCCAGGCTAATGGTTAGGGTGGAAGCATTTTGTTTATCATAATTTTGTTTATATTCATTGACTAAGGCTTTCGTTTTTGCTAGCTCATCCTCCAGGCTTTTGATTTTACATATGAATTCTTGCTCAATTATTGTTTGCTTGTGCAACTGTTCATTTGTTGTACGCAGTTGCTCTTTGAAACCATCTGCTAGTGTTTTCAATGCATCGTTTTTCCTCTGAATACTTTGCTTTTCCAGATTTATCTTCTCTGACTCCATTTGAATTTGTTTCATGAGTAGTTTTGTGTCAGTATTCCATTTATTAAGCTCCTCTATCTTTTGCTTCAGTGTTTCTGATGCCTGAGTGCTTCTGACTAATTTATCTTTCAACATCAGAATTTCCTGCTGGTTTTCCTTCTCTGCTTTTGTTTTGTGAAGCAATTGTTCCTGAATGTTCTTATACTGCTCTTGAAGATTGCTTGCTTCTCCTTTGCACGACTGTGTTCTGTATTCAGCTGCCACTTTCTCCTTCTGAAGTGAACTGATTTGTGAATTTAACTGGCTTATTGTGATTTCAGTTTTTGCCTGCGATCTAGTTAATTCCTCTATTTCTCTTTTCAGCTGGGTTTTCTCCTGCTGGGCAGATTTCAGCTCCTCCTGATAGTTCATCTTAATTTTCTTAAGATCTATAGCTTCTTGCATCACCTCATCAGCTTTATCCGTTGTTCTGTGCAGCTGCTTTTCCAGCTCTTTCAGTTGTTGCAAATATCCCTGCTCTACTTGGTCTTTGTCCTCCAACTTAATTTTTAGGCACTTAAGCGCACTGTTGGCTTCATCTAATTTTTCTTTTAATAAATTAGACTTTTCTTCTGCTGATGATTTCTGAAGCTCAATTGCATTCAGTTCATATTTCAGATCTTTAATGGTTTTATCAGCTTTTCTGTTGGCAAGAGCTAGCTCATCTATCTTCTGTCTCAGCTCTTCTACTTTTTTTGCTTCTTGTTTATTCTGGAAGCCTGCAATTTCAGAATCAGTCCTACTTTGGCTGTAAGTAGGCAGGACAGTTTCGCAAGTTACACAATACCCGCCTTCAACAACCTTTCTTCTGGCTTCAGTCTTCTCTTTTTCTTGCAACTTTATTTCTGATAAATATCCTTTAAATTCAAGATCTTGTTCCATTTGCTTTATTATTTTCATAAGCTTCTCTTCTCCTTCTGTTTTGTTCTTCAGCTCCTGGATTAAGCATTTTTTTTGTTGCTCTAAATCATGAAGATTTGTGTCTTTTCTTCTTAGATGCTCTTCAAGGTTTCTTCTAGTGAAGGTGCTTTCTTCTATTTGATTTCGAAAAGCCCGAAGGTTTTCTTCCAATACACTCCTTTGAGTCTCTGCCTGGAGAATGAGCTGCTTCACATGCTCCAACTCCTGCTTTGCCTCTGCTTTCTCTTTCTCGAGGCCCTCTCGATCTATACGGCACTGTTTTGCCTCTTGCTCAGCTTTATTCTTTTGAAGACAGATCTCTTGCATGTCCTTTTGCAGTTTCTTCTGCTCCTTTTCGGCAGCTTCCCTCAGTTTAGGGAGTTCCTGTTCCACCTGGAACTTCTGTTTCTTCACATCCTCCAACATCTCCTCAAGAGTTTTTATCTTTCCTATGAGTTTTCTGTTCTCATCAATTGTGCTGTTTTGCTGTGCTGTTAGAACTGAATATGCTTCACGCACTGAGGCTTCCTTATTCTTTAAAATCTGTAAAAGAATAAGGTAAGTTAGAATCTACTTTTTGTAACACTGCATATGAAAAAAGTTAGGGTCTTTGAAAAGCAGAGTGGAAAATACTTACTCATATACGTATGTATGTCCAGAGAGGAGGACGAGCACTTCCCACCACCATCACCTTCTCTTGACACAGCAAGCTTCAGGAAGTAACCATTAGCCAAAGAGGAGACCCTTCACGACAACATCCACAGAGAGAAGTCCCGAGGACACTCACTTCAGCCAGAGGCCTCTTAGCAGTTAGCAGAGCAGCTTGCAAACGCTTTTTCTCCAAACAGACAGGTAGAGCACATGGTGAGCCAAACAAAATGTGGAAGTACAGGCAAGGAGAAAGTGGCTGGCCATTTCTGGATTAGTTTAGGAGGAGCTGGAAGTATTTAATGCTTGCAAGCAGAAATAACACAAAGAAGCTTGGAAATCACCTCCAAGGAAAGAAACGGCACCGAGAGCTAGAGTCTAGAGGCATCGGTTTGAGGACAAGAAGTACCTGAACCCCTACTACACATGCCCTCCCCAGCGTGCCCCACAGGCCCGCTGCCCCAGGGCAGGACTGCCGAGGGCTCCTCACGTGCTGGCAGGTCTTCAGATGTCAGCAAGCCAAGGAAAACGCTAAGAACATGGGATATATTTACCACCAATAACATCTGAAACCATACGTACCTCGTCTGCAGCAGCACCGCCACGGCGCAGTTACCAAATGTGAACCCACAGGAGGCCATGACAGTAGGGCATGAGGGGAAATTACAGCTTTCCTTTTTTTCTAAATAAGCAAACCTTACTTTTGTTCAAATTTAACAACTTGATTTTTCAGAAGAGATGTAAAACTTAATTCCTAAGAGGCTAATGCAAAGGCAGCTTTCATTACTTTTTCCATATTTCTCTTTGTACCTCCATGTGGACAATTTTGAGAAGATCCCAAAAGATATGAAACATTTAGATTAATTTCTTAAAAGATTTTATGCTCTCATGGGCATAAAAACTAGGCATTATACTTGAAAAAAAGATATCTGTAGATACAGATACAAGCACAAATTACGATTCTTTTTTAGTTTCCACTATTTCTAGTCAGCATGGCTAAGCATCAGCTGGGTAGGGGAAAGGATGGCAATTAAATAGCAATAAAAATGAACATACTGAAAATATTTAAGAACCTAAAATCATTTATAGCATCTTAAAATATATAGTAATTATATCACGAGTATAATATTTAAATTAGGTTCAATCAAATTTAAATCAGCTTGACCTTCGCATATTTTGAGATTCAAATGTTGATTTAGATTGATTTAAAATTATTTTTAAATTAATTGATTTACTTGTACTATATAAAAATGCTGGTACCTCAATAATATCTGTTTTCTTTTTCTCTTCATTATCACTGGCTTTTTTTTTTGGCTTTTCTTCTTTTTCAAGGGAGTATTTATTTCCTGTACTTTCACAGGCTAGTTTCTGGAGTTGCCTGTTTTTTCTAAGTATATTTGTGCTATGACCTTTATCTTCACTCTCCATTTTTCCATCTAGCAATAAATCTTGACATTTTTCTTGACCCTCTTCTAATTTGTTTTCTCCACTCAGCTTGTTCACGCTTATATTTATGTTGTCTAAACCATAAATTTTCCTCTGCAAGATTTCCACGTCACTTAATTTCTCATCATGACTCAAAGGCTTTTTTCCTAACCCTGGTTCTGAAAATCGAAAATAATTCACTCCTCCAGAAATGAATTCCGAGGGGGCTATTTTATCATTTAGGCCACCTGCATTTCTCAACAATTCTATACTTAAACTGGCATCACTCTGCATTGGAGGCATTTCTGAATTTGATGTACACAACTGAGAGACTTTTGCCACATGCCCATTTTCTGCAGTGTTCTCTGAAGATGTATCAGAAATTCCTTGAATTTTACTCTTGGCTTTATTTGGATTCAGATTTGATTTTCCTAGGATTTTATTTTCTGTAAAGAAGTAGCTTTCCTCCAGTTCCATGCAATGTTCCTCCGATGTTCCATGCACTTCGCCCGTATCCTTTTCTTCACTACCAGAAACACCTGGCTTGCCCACAGGTTGCAAACGTGACCTCACTGTATTTTCATGTGCATTTCCACTGCGTATTGCCAGTTCTCTGGAAGAGGATGCAACTTTTTCTGAAGGAACTGCACACCTCACAGCTGATAAGGAGTCAGCTTTTTCAACACCCACTTGAAATTCATGATTTTCAGAGTTTAAGGCTTTGTGGCTACTGCTTTCTGATAGGCAGTGTCCTTCATGCTGACCTTCAGAGAGCCTTCTTGCTGAAAAACACTGCTGCACATGAGGGTTGCCAGTCAGGGCATGCTTCCCCATTTCTGGAATAATTTCATCGTCCTTTTTTGTTAGCTCAACATCAGTCTCCGATTGCATTCCAAATTCTTCCTTTGTTGCAACACCGCTCCTCATCTTTTGTGAAAAATATTTTTCTTTGCTTTTACACATTGTTTCCAGTTCAGATAATTTCTTTGATATTCCCTCTGTTTTCTGGCTAACTCCAATAACAATTTGATGATTTAACATTTCAACAGGATCACTACTAAAACAGCTTGCAACCGAAACAAAACATTTTTTTCTACCCTTTTCTTCTTCTTTATTTTGATTGCCCACACTATTTTCTTGCACCGTATGTAGCTTATTTTCTGTGTCATCACTAACACCACTCTCTTGGCCAGTGAAATTCAAAAATTGTTTTAATGCTCTATCAGTCTGGATTTTATCGTATGTGTCTACCTGAATTTTTAGTTCATTTTCGGCGCATGTAAATTTATGGGAAAAGTTATCTTTTTGCAAGCATTCCAAATCCATCAAGCTTTCATTAGCTGTGCTTTTCTCTCTCCGCTCAACCACTTCATTGCACTCCAAATGTGCAAGGACTTCAGTTGACTTCACAGGTTTCTGGAGCTCACTCTCATCTGGTAAACTCTGAGCACGATAGCACATGGATTAAACTGAAGTTTCATGGAAAGGATGTTATTTTCTGTTTATTCTAAATGCCATTACTGAGAGTTAGGAAGAAAGACTGACAGGAGAAAATCTTGAATGATCACAGCAGATTTTGGAGTTCTGATCCCAGAAAAAAATTATTATTACCCCTTTGAAAAGGATTGTTCATGTTCTGATTTTCTACCCTGATTACAGGTAGCTCATCAGGAGCTCATCAGATCGCTTTGAAACTGGAAACATATTGAGGTTATCTCCAAAGAAGCTACCAAACATTTAGAGCTTTGTGCTGTTTTGTTTTTGTCTGATTGTCTATTTTTTCTTTCCAAAAAAAAAAAAAAAAGCAGTCCTGGGGATTTAGAAGAGAATCAAACTCGAGAGTTTAAAAGATTCCACTTGCTCCTGTGCAACACAAAGCCAGCCTGTCAGCACTCAAAGGACACTGGTTCCCTGAATGTCTTGTTTCAATTTTTAATCTACGACAGCAATAGTATTATTAGCAATACTAAGTCCTCAGTTATAAGGCTCCTAATTGAAAAGGTTCATATATTTTAACGTGCATGCTATACCACCTCATGATATGCTAAGATCATATTATTTCTGTCATGTTTTTTCTGTCATCAGTTTGTTCTGAGGTATTCACCATCAAGAGAGTGGAATAACACTTTCAGCACCAGACAAAGACAGCACCAGAATTACATAACATTCCTTCAAGAATCGAGAATGTTAAAACATATAGCCTTTTATTCACTAAATTTGTGTATAATTAATTGTATATATATAATTGGAGTATAATTAATATAATTTCTAATATATATGTAATTGATATACACATAGAGTATACAGATTATACTAAAACATGATAATCCTTAAAAAATGAGCATTAAATCACTTTCAGACAGAAACATATTTGCGAAGAAAATGCAGAGCTCAAATGTATGTTTTTTCACTATTTGGAATGGGGATTCTGCAGCAAGTATTTGTTCTGGGTGACTTTTGTCTGCTCAATCGCAGTAACTTGCTGCTATTCAAAAGATTCAACATTAAGTATAAATAAAGTGTTACCTGACCCCAAAAAGTTAATAAAAAGGGAAAAGAAAAAAAGCTGAATATGTCAAAGAAACTTAAAAAAAATAAGATACTGCATGTCCTTGCATGCTGTAGACGTCCCAGTATGCATATTATGGAATATTAGGTTTAAGGAGAATACACACCCTGAGTTTGCCCTCAGCTTATTGCTTACATTTGCCTTAGAGATCAAACCCCATGATACTAAAACATTAAAATGTACTGTACGTAGCTACATCTCCAGCAGAATTTAGTGAGTCATAGGATGCTTTTCTCTGGAAGGACTGCTAAAATGTAAGGATGGCATGGGTTTGTTTATATGAATGATAAGGGTATAATCTAATACTTCTACCTTCCCAAATAAAATGCAGGATATCAGGAATTTTAGACTCGTACATATGCTAACTGTGTGACCAGTACCAAAAGGTAGGTTATTCCTGGTTTGTCCAGCAATTCCTCCTGCTTGCTTGGTTGGTTGGCTTTAAGGGGGTGACTTACCTCCTCCTCTTCCAGTCTTTTCAGAGAGTCCCCTGCAAACTTAATGTACTGGGTCATCAAGGTCACTAAGGCAGTATAACGAGTCCGTAGGTCCATGAACTGCAGAGATACAAACAAGGAAATGGAGATGAAACACTTACTGACACTGAATGCCATTCCTCAAGAGGGTGACACACAGGACTTCCTTAGAGCCTGTCCTGATTTTGATTCCAAGTCGCGAGAGAGACACAAACACTACCAAAAGGCTGCACCAGGACACTATGTCCTACAAACAATTACTTTAGCACCTAGACCAGTTCTGGGCTACATCAGCTCTGCAGGCAGGTGACCTGCTCTCCTATGGCTGCGACCAGCAGAGAAGAGCTGTCCATCAAAACGATTAGTTTAACTAAGGGGTGGCCTTCCACAAGGCACCTCCTACACTGTGCAGTGCAGGGTCACGGTATCACAGAGTGACCGGCTGACATCAGCTGGACTGATGCTCCTGACCCAGGAAAATCCATTTGGAAATGAAAAAAAAAAGCTTTCTGGAAAATCCATTCTTAAACTCAGCTCTGATCTAGCGTAAGGGAATGAGGCTAAAACTACAAACCTTAAGGAGAAGAAATGAGACAGAAATAAAATGTTTTGATTTCACAATCACTTGATTCTTGCCCCCTTTAGGAATACGTTACTGCAGTGACAGGCAGTGCCAACAACCCCTCTTCCCTCTGACAGTCACCAGGGAGCCAGATTTACCTTTCCCACATAAACGATGCTTCTGAATCTGTCACAGCATCCACATCTAGCAAGTTTTACAGAGCAAAGATGAGCGCTCCCACTGTTTGCTGAGACCCAGATACAACCCAAGGGTAATTCTAAACAGTTTTACTGATGTACATCTCGCAAGCTTTTTTTTTTTTTTAACTTTTAATATAACTTGCGGGGAGAGAGAGGATTATTCATCGACAGCAATATCTTTCTTCTAAATCTATCTATCTATTTATCTATATATGTATATTTATTGCAACATATCCCTGTGAAGAGTAAGATCATGCCTGCCTGGGTTACTCTGAAGCATTAATAAATTCTAAATCCCATGAGCGTTTCCTCCATTTTAAACACTAACTCAAAAAAAAAAAAAAGCTTTCCTCTCAGAAGAAACCTATTTACCTCCTGAATAATGAAGTCTGATGAGCTTTGCATTCTTCGGCGCTTCACTGGAGACTTTTGCTGGGAGTCGACCATAGCTCTATAGGTCATAGTCTGCAACTCATAGTCCTGTAAAAAGATAAAAAAAAAACATTCTTAGAATCCTTTCCTTGGTGCCTGTATCATGTAGAACACTGATTATTTTGTTTATTTTATTTTATTACCTTCACAGCAGCCGAGTACTGTTCTGAATATTTCTGGCATTCGTCTATCTTGCTTTGCTTCATTTCAATCTCAGAAACCAACATCTACAAAACATGTACATATAAATTGTCATTAGGAAAAAAAATATGACTGTATATATTGCCATTATCACTATGGAATTGACATACTACGTTTATTTCCATGTGTATATAAGTAATTATGTGTTCAAACCTATGCCCTGGACTTGTTAGGTGACAAAATAGCAACAGTCCAAAAATCCTGCCAAGTTTAATACCTGGTGCATGAACTTAGAAAAGGATTATATCATTTCATGCATATAATAATTTGTCATTCCGTTTGGTATTTAAGATGCATTTCCTTCTTGCAAGACAGAGTTGTTGAGTTTAGCCCTGATTCCATGAAAATATCTACATGACCATAGTTAGTAAGAGCAGTACTGAATAAAATGAGGCAATAAGGACATGCCAGATTTCTATGCAGTCTGTAGGACTTTGCCCTTTTGCAGATTTTAGAACCAAAAGGACATGGTCTGTCAATTGTCTATGAGCAGTAAATTAATGTTAACTGTTAGCAGTATTGTGAAAATAAATACAATAAAAATGGCAGTGATCCTGGATTTTAGAAAAAGTGTTGAGGGATACAAGTGCTTCCTTTGAAAAAAATCATTGACTTCTACTGATGTTTTAATTCTGCTTCAGTCTTTACATCAGTGCTTTCCTACAATGAGGAATCTTTCATACCTTATGTTGGTTCAGTTGTTTAGCCAATGCTTTGCTATTTTCAGGGTGAATTTCTTGAATCTTTCTCTGAGTATCTTCCACTTGCTGAATCCAAGTATCCAATGAATTGTAAGTATCTTTGTAGTATTTTAGAGATTTATTAATACCTTCTAAGTCACGCAGCCTGGTTTAATTTTAAAAGATATACCAGAAGGAGAGAAGGGAAACATAAAAGATAAAAGTCAAATATCAAGCTAAATATAACCTAGAATGCTTCAGGTGTCCTACTTTACCTAGTACATCAAATATACCAAAATAACAGTAAGTAAATAGTAAATTAACTTCTCAATCAATCAGCACAATTCCCAGCTTGATGCATCTTTTTAATCTATCATAAATGAAGCCCAGGAAAGACCTTGTGATAAAAGAAACCCTGCATATATCCTCCATTAATGAGCTAAACATCATCTTGAGAACCCCAAGAACACAGTAATCCCTAAGCACGTTGCAGAGGAAGTCTCTGCAACAGCAATTAACACCATTTTGAAAAGTGGAAAAAGTGGCCTAGGTGACTCAAGGAGGCAAAAGAACAGCTGTGCTGGAGCCAACTAGCAGCTCACCATAGTTTCTCTGCCTCTCACAGCACAATTGTAGCTATGCTAAAGCCTTTACATATTCTAACATGCTAAACCAAATCATCCTGTTTAGTTAATTCCTTTCTAAACCATGTTTTTGACTTGAAAAAGATAGTGCTGTGTATTTCTTGGAAGTGCTTTCAGTGAGAAATTTCACTGATGAGAATACTGATCAGTTTTACTTTATGTTCCATATATAGCTACTTTAAAAATCACATAAATACAGTAAATCCAAAAGACTGCACAGATATGAAGATATTGTTATTTTTTTAATATTCTGATTTTGAACATATACTTTAAATCAAGCTAGCATTGTTCTCAAGATGCCAAGAACAGAGTGAAAAAGAGCAAGCAAAGGAAACAATATTGCTTGGGTTCCACGGTGTAGCATATTTCCAAGCTAATAACCATGAGAGGAAGGAAGGATCATCAGAACCGAAGCCAATATTTGTACAAACTTTGATATAATGATAATTAGTGCCAAGCTGTTCGGAAGCAGCAGAGGGATGTTTGCAGAAAGCAGTTTGTTTACTGCTACATGCTGCAACCACCACAATCTGTCATTTTTTTGCTAGAAGTACTGTTTAAACAGTATTTTTTCAGCATATTCATTACTGCATAAACTCCTAGGGGGAGAGTAGTTTGTTCATGTTTGCCCAGTAAAGAAATAAGGACACTTTGGCGTCTCACAAAACTACCCTTCAACTACTGTTCACTTTGACCCCCTCCCTTCTAACTTCTGACAACATTAAGTAGAGACAATCAAATGAGGTAATCATAAGTTAATAACTTGATTACTAGTCCTGAATGGATATTTGCTTCTTAAAAAGAGAGGATCAAAAAGTCAAAGGACATTGCGTGAAGTTTTAAGAAGTGTCAAAGATGGACATCTCTCCCTCTCAGAATCAGGGATAGGTGTGTTCTGCAACACATGACAATCTGCATCATCCTTTGCATTTGAAAAACATTCTCCAGTATCACAGCAGCCAAATTGAAAGCTGAACTTACAGCAACAACACAAATAGTGAGACTGCATGAAAACAGCTGTACACTAGAAGCAAATGCAGGCACTTAGCCCTAAGCATTTACTTAATGCTAATTATTGGGACAAAACTACCACAAAAGTCAGGGGAAGCTGAGGATTTCCACATTTAGCTCCTCAGGCTTTAAGTACAAGCCAACGTGAATCTAAGCATAACTGATGAGGTAGCTCACCAGTTTAGCCTGTCAGAACTAATAATGTAGGGAAACAGATGGCATTTCCATAGGACAGCAAGACACTTCTGTAGAATTTTTGGAAAAGAAAAAGGGCAATTTAACTGCACTGTATCTCAGTAAGTTTAAATAATGAATGTATTTCATAAATCTTAAAGTGCTTAAAACACACAGACACTTTCTGCAGAAAACTAAGACAAAAATTCAAGCACAAAAAAGCATCTCTGACCTTAAGACATTTCATAAATACCAAAAAAAAAACCCATTCTGATTCATTTTGACATTAATTTCTCATTAATTTCCTCAGAAATATCAAGAACAGCATGAAACACAAAACAACTATATATGTAAAAAAAATACAAACCTATTTTCAATTTGAGAATGAATATTGTGCCACCTCTCAGCTAACTGATCAGCTTTTTCTTTGTGCCAGTCGAAGTCAAGATCACGTTCCTTGTGCATTTTAAACATTTGATCACTGATCATCTTTGCCTTCTGCAGCTCATCCTCTAAGGCATGGAATACTTCTCTCTTCTCATCTACTTCGGATCTCCATTGCTGGTATGTGACAAATGTTAAAAGGTAAGCAATTCCTAAATGTTGGTACTATTTTGTAAATGAGTATCTATCTCACATGAGCAGTTCCTTCTGGCTGCTCATTGACTGGAACGATGTCAGCATGGGTTGGTAGCAACCAATTAGACACAAACTGCAAAATAATTCTATATAACACCACGCCCTACAACACCTGCACCAAATCAGAGCCAGAAAATTTGCATGGTCATCTGATGATTCACTACAGCTTTCAAAAAAAAAATCACTCTAACAAAAAAGCATCACTCGTCAATTGCAATTTTAAAATGAGGTGCATACAGCACAGGACAAATGCTGAACTTCATTCTTACCACTTCTCAAAGATAACTGCCAAACCTCAGAGGCACAGTGAGCCAGGTATATAACAATAGATTTATGCTTGCTTAAGCATATGTTAGGTTTCAGCAGACAGAAAAACAGCAGCCTCATTTCAGCAGTAACAAATGGTACTGTGGGAGGCTTAGACCTTGAAAGGCATTTCCAAATAACAGAAATGCACGTGTCAACTACACAAATCCTAAGGTCCCAAAGATGCATTTTTTTCCAGCAGTTTCTTCCAAATCTACAAACCATCTTCTTTAAAAACTACTACCAGAACCAAAACAGCTGCTATATGAAAGAGTCCATTATTTTTTTATTTGCTCATGAAAAGGTTATCACCCAAATCTTACCTTTAATGTGCCCATTAAATTCTCAATACTATTTTTGTCAGCAGTCACTGCGTCTTCTTCACAGAGCTTAGTTTCATAAAGCTTTACTAGTGATTCTGCTCCTTGGGTGTTCTTAAGTACCAAATTTACTGTTTTTAATCTGAAAAAAGAGTAATCTCTCATTAACTAAACATGCAATAACATCAAAATACTTCATTTTTCAGTCTTCCCATATCAGGGGGTAACTAGCAGCCCTTTTATACAGCATTAACATTTTTAACTCCCTTTCTGCTCATCCCTTATTCATACATATCTTTCTACTTAATTTATTTTGAAGAAAAAACTGTAAGCTAAAACTTATATGAGGGAAGATGACTAGTTACATACTTATCTATGTAAATGGAAGACATGGAATAAACTTGGTTCATATTCTGAATGACAACATTGAGTTCAGAGCGCAGAGTTGGGACTGAAGGTAAACCAGCAGCTTGACTGAAAAATTCTTCGCATTTATCTGTGATCACTCCCAAGTCATCTTTGAGTCCATCCAGTTCTTTCTTCAGTTTCTGAAAAATGAAAGGTAATTGAAAGTGCTTTTATCAACTTGATGTGTTCTCTACATATTATTACCAATATAGATAAAAAACACACAGAGAAAGTCAAACTTTTATTTATTGGCATCTTTTTCCTCACAAATCCAAAGATCAATTTTGCCTCTCATCCTTTCAAGGTGCACTGCTCCCCTCTCTGGCTACAGTCAATGATCTCGAGATACCTGGTTTAAAATGAAACTCATTTTGAGAAGAAAGTCTTCTGCAAGCGCTCACCTCTTGCTCTGAAATCCTAAACACACTTTCATGTAGATCATCCCTTTCCATTGGGGTTCTGATCTGCCGGATCAACCGCTCCTCACAGCTCTCCAGGCGAAGTCTGATATTTCTGACTTCTGAGATGTAAAGATTATAAATAGATTCCTCATGCTCCTCTGTTAAAGGTGTTAAAGGGGAGAAAAAAAGCCACATTTAACTGTTATTTAGATTGTTGCTTTGCACTTCCATCTACGACCTTTCATTCTGAACACAGGCACCATCTCTTATGCAGACACTGCTAAACTCGAAGACCGATTCTTGCAGTCAGTGGTATCAGGTATAATAGCACAGCAGGCCTCCAGGGACCTTTTTTTCATCTTCTCTTTCAGACACACAGGACAATATATTTTACCTGAGAACAGCAAACTGTGCTCAAACAGTCATCAATTCTGCACTAAGTTCCTCTAAGTCATTAAGCACTTGTCAGTAACTCAGAATAGATACTTTTAGGTTTAGGTGCTTGTTGTATTTAAAAAAAAAAAAAAAGTTAAAATGACAGTAGCTAAAAATAATTTCTGGGAATATGTAAATGTTAACTGCTATTGTGTAGCCTACATTCTTGGAGGTAATTTTTTGTGACACTGTGTATTAAGTAACATTCGCATTTTTACACAGGTTAATAAACCTATATATATTAAAACATTCTTTAACTTTCTGTACAATGTAATTGTGCCCAATGTCAAATGATGGCTCTTTATCCGTCTAGAATTACTACATTAACAAGATCTATATGATAAAACTGGGCATTCACTACAGTCCACATTTAGATAGCAGATTCTATTACGAACTACAACCTCTGCTGTGGTTACCTTTTCCTTTTCTCAGCAAAGTGTTTTACCTCTTTCTGCAGATTTCAGAAGTTCTTCATAGTACTGCTTGCAAACATTAACCTCCCTTTCCAACTGGGCTGTATCGGAGCTGGTAAAGATTTTGGACTCCTGGCTATCTTCCACAAAGTCATCAAAGCGGGACTGCAGATTGCTTAATACCTGCTGATGTTCACCTGGCAACATTGTTTTTATCTGCAACAGACAGATTATAAACCCAAGGACAAGTCAGCAATGATGAAAAATTCTGACAGCTGCCTGCGAGACCTTCTTTATTTATTTATTAAATCTAAAACCAGTATTTTCTGATCTGCTAAATTAAAAAAGAGTTTTGATCATCCTCCACAAAAAACTCAGGAATATATGGGAACTGCGTGGGCAAGGAAAACTGCCAATACTTCCCTCAAAGTGCTAATGGCAGATGGCTGCTTTTAGGCTAGAGTTCACTTGATGGAAATCAGAACATTAGCTAAAAAAAGAAGTTTACTCTAAAATTCTTCTCCACCTTTAAAGCCAGTATTAACTCTGCATTAAGCCACCCGCATGAGAGACCATTTCTCTACCTGTGCCATATGGCAAAATTTGGGCAGCCAGCAACAGCTTCAGAAGAAGGGCCATTTCCACAATGATTTCACACTGCCTCTTTCAAACAGCAACTGGAGAAATTTGGAGTGAATACATCGTTTGGGGTATTACAGATTCTAATGCAACAGCTTGAAGGCAGGTTTTTGCCAATCTTGTCATATGCCCAATAATAAAGTATTATATTAAATAGTGTCATGCTGTACATCTAATACTGTAAATGTCAGCAATCTCACAAGGTTCTTTTAGCCAGAGATAATGATATTTTTACCTGTATCAGGATTTTGTTTCTAATCAATTGATACCAATCAGCTACTTAACTGTTCAAACTATAGATAAGCATGAGTGAAAAAAATGAACATAATGAACATTCAAGAGTAAATGCTTCATTTCTCTAAGAAGTTGCACTATAAAGAAATAAGGAGGGACAGAAGGGAAGGGTAGAGGGAGATGCCACAAAGAATATCCTTAGCCTAGTGAATCTAATGCCTCTCCCCAGATCTCTTTAACACTTTTGCTTTCCAGAGATCCTGTCCCTCAAGGGAGAAAAGGACGAGCATAGGCAGATTAACACTAAGGCTAAACTTGCTTTAATGATATAACCTCCGTGTGCCTTCCTAACATGTACCCAAGCATGCATCATGGTGGCAACCTGTGTGGTCAGGACCAGCTACTTCCACAGGAAAGACAAGGGTTGCTGTAAAGTGCTGATTACAGCACAGGGTACCTGGGTGGCACAGCCTGTGGCTGTCCAGCACGCGGCTAAGAGCCCCCCGCAGCAGGAGGGCCAGCAGGGCACATACCGAGGCCACGTTGCCCGCGCGCACCGCCTCAATGGCGCTCGTGAGGTACCGCCAGGAGACCACGCTCTTCATGTTCACGTGAGAGTCGTGCCACAGGGCCAGAACGTTCTGGAACTGCTGCTCAATCCTGGAACGCAGAAAGACAGACTCCCATTTTAGGTTAGAAAACCTGCTTTACACTGGAATCACTTGGGACGTGAGGGGAAAAAAAACAGGCATTTTAACCTGAATTTCATATAAATGAATTTAAAAAGAGAACTGTTTCCTTGGCTCTAACACAAAGGGACTGCTGTTTCTCTACATAAAGAAACAAGCACATTTGTATTAAAAATACATTACAGCTACATACTTCCTGCAGTTTTCATTTCGCCCCTACCTGTTGGCTGTATCTATTGCTTCTTTGTTTGGTGGAGGAACTGTAAAGCACACAGATGGAACCATGGCTTCGTTACCACTCGGGCTAATGACTTTCCATTTAGCACGATGCGAATTGTTTGCTAACACACATTCATCGTCTTTGTAAATAGTTATCTAATATTAACAGAAAAGCAGAACAATTCAATGAGCTAAGCATTCAGAAATACTTTTAAAAAGCACTTTTGTAAGCAGTGTCATCCAGTAAGCAACAGAGCAACAAAAACCAACAAGGCAACAGAGGGATTTGCTGCTGTTTATGAATGTGGAAGACATTTGGAGCCCAGTGTTTCCCAGGAACGTGGTAATTAATTGAACTTTAGCTGAATTCTCATGTCTGTGATTGATCTTAGGATATTCAAAGTTCTAACCTCAATTTGTCTATAGTCACAGATGGCTTTAATTGGGATGGATGTTTTGAGTAGACAGTCCGGATTCCTTGGCTTCAGCTGAATTATTGCCTTTGCTCTTCCCACAAGGCCTGCCACTGTGCTCTTATACTGTAAAAGCTGCTCTTTTTCTTCCTAAAAACAGTCAAGCAAAGAACACATCATGAAAGGTGGCCAGAACCCAGTGCTGGTTTTTTGATGCTATTAGCTTTTTTCTGATTTTTTTTACTATGTTTCTTAAAAGTAATGCATTTTACAAGAACAGAAGTACCGTTCTGAAGTCAGTGGTTTCCCACAACATTTGCTATTGTAAAATTAATTAAATAAATAAATATTTAAAGGGCATGAAAAGCAGCCACTAAACAAGGACAATTGTGGCTATTTAATTAGAAGTTCTAAAATGGTCATTTTTTATTCCTTCCCTTTAAGGGAGTAATTGCAAAGCATGGATTTCAAATCCAACTACAACCCATAGAACACTTTACTAACTATAACTCATATTAGTAAGATCTTTACATTCTTTTTCTTACCATTGATTCCTGGACAAGGTCTTCCAGCCTATGAAGGCTGCTGGATCTATCACAACTGTATTTTCGGTATATGGCATCCTTTAGATTCTTTAAATAGTCCATGGCCTCTTTGGCATCATTGAAAAACTAGGATGAGATAAATATTTTGATTATTCTTAAAAAACCTGAAAAGTATACAAATAGCTACACTAAAAAGTGTCTTTTTCTTTTTATTATTTTGCCTTTTGAAATTGTTTTTTTTTCACAGTAGTTTGAAGTAACTGGTGTACCACATGACAGTATTCGTGATCTCATATCTAAATGTCCACTCCAAGGAGGCACCCACCTTTGCTACTTCTTGGAACATGAGTTACTTGCTCTGCTATCTTTATGCATAACACATTCAGCAGTTGCTGAGCATTAGGCAAGTACTGTTCCTGCAGGGTAAAGATTTTCTGAAATGATTGTTACCTTCTTGGAATTATAATTACTTTCACATAGAAAGCACGTATGAAGTTTCTAAACTGCAGCAAACAAGCTACAGAACTGAGGAGGAGTGCCCATGCGGGGAAAGAGGGGAAATGAGCTGCAACCCTTGGCACTACAACACTGTGTGTGCATCTCCACTGCCAAACTGGGGTCGTGGATGAGGTGACTGGGGAGGGAAAGTCCTGTGATAATCCTTACCCCCTCTATCCCTGAAACCTCATTTCTCAAACCCAGAATTCTCATTTCTCACTCCTACCAGGGGAAGCTAAAATGTCCCAATTTTGTCTTTTCCTTTGCCCCTCTTTCCAGACCTTTGGCTCTCACCCTTCTCAGTCCTAAAGGCATCTCATCCCAACACTTTCTTCAATCACCCATGCCAGAAGACACTAAAGATACTTATTTGGTAAATAGATAATGTTTTTCTAAATGAAAAAACCCTTATTTCTTCCACGCTCATGTATATTATTGAGTAGTGCATCATTTGCTGAGTACACAGAGTTATAATCAGTAAAGCAATTTCTTGGACATCTCTCTTGTTGGGTTATTCTCTGCACTGCTTACTACTAATGCTGTATGTTCCAGATCTATCTGGTTAGACCAGGAACCAGCACCTAGATATTATTCCTTGGCGTTCAGTAACCAGCCTCTTTTCTACACCCGATCACAGAAGCTTTATCCACTGCACTTCTGCATGAAACATACAGAACTTGGCTTCATTATCAGGTTCTATTTCCACATGCACCTATGTCAATTGGCAAAAACATCTCACCAGATTTTCATCTGCTGTAAACCGATGTAAACTGTAGAAAAGACAATGCCAGTGTGCTATCTTATTGTGGGAGTATGCCTCGTCTAACAACTGTATATGACAAATTTCAGTTTCACAGCTATGCTGAGAGAAGATCTAGAATTTTCAGTGAAACTTCTGGACTATGATCATAAGACATTCACATTTGTACTGATTCATTTTCTTACCTCGAAATATGCAGCATTTTCTCTCAAATGTTGTTCAACACAATGACAGAGCTGCAGAATCCAGCTCCACTGTGTCTGCATTGCAGCTCTATAGGCCTGTTAGGGGGAACAAAGAGGTGTTACAAAAGGAAAAAAAAATGAATATGTTTTGGATTCAGGAGAAAAAAGTAATGTTGCATCTAGACCTGATATCCCTACCCATGAAAAGTGAGTTGCCACTAAAACAAATCTCCATTAGACATGAGCACTGAATATATACACACACAGAGAAAATGTTTTTGTGTAATATTTGTAAGAATTTGTAAAACTGTAGCATTATGAGAAGGATGTGTCCTACGCTGCCTGGTAATGCTGTCCCTAGAGATGCACTGCACCAATAATCACCAGTAGAGGGTACTCTTGACATCTCTAAAGCAGGCAAAAATCTCCATTTCTGAACTCTCAAAGTGAAGTTAAAGGAATCTTTTTGTCCACTTTAATGATTCTCAGACTAAGCCATCAATGCACACAGATTATTCTGCAATGGTGACAATAATTCTTTAAATATTTTTTTAAGAATATTTTAAAGGTGTCCCCACAACATAATATTATTGCAGACATAAAAACCTACTACACACATGCAATGGCCTGGTTTCATAATATCTATGTTTAATATATTCATATATTAACATACTACGCCAATAAATGCATATTAGTAACAGCATATACTTTTAAATTATATAATCCCCTATACTACATAAAAAAATGACTCGGGGTATGGAACATAAGGAAAGGGGTTAGGGTTTCTTCATCACAATTTTCTGCTGTTACGATCTTTACCCCGCCACTGCCAGTATTTATTCTTTTCTTGAAAATCTACAGTGAAAATTAATTGACATTGGAAACTCATTATAATGCTACAGTATCTACAATAATTTTTTGATAAAGAGATAATTTGATTCAAGCCTGAAATAAACCACATTACCTAGTAACATTCTGACGTCCAAGCAAATCTTGTAATTTATTGACCAAAAGATCCAGGAAAGCAGTCCTAAAACTTAGCAGGAAGCAATACTAACAGTAGGTGACTGGAAGTGCTCTCCTGAAACTTCCTCCAGTTCAATGTGAGGGAAACCACATAAGGGTTATTTTGTGCCCTCAGTCTGCCAGTGCAATTTGTAACAATAATTACAGAAGCTTTATGCAAGTCCACAGGCAGAAACGTCTGTACAGACCAACTCTTTACATCTTCATTTTAGACTTTTGTGGGATTTTTGTCTAAACAATGAGGACTCCAAAATGTAACCATAATTGTACACAAATGCTTATGGTTTCTGGTAATTGAAAGACAGAGGTACGTAGGAGACACTGAAGAGAAGAGAAAAAAAAGCTTCATTATCCACTCTTGTTGAGTAATTTCCTATGAGTTAGCGCTTCCCTTCTTTTCCCTCTAAATCTAAGGCCTATTAAATCAGCATTGTTCTCTTGTGTGTGTGCTGTGTTTAATAACTTACCTCAATGGTTAGCCTGGCTGGGTGATTTTCAAGAAGCAATTGTTCAGCTATTTCTTGAACGGATTTAATAACTTCTTCTTTTTGATCAAGTTCTCTCATTAATTCCTTTTTTTTTCAAAGAACATAGAAATATTTTAGAAATGCTAAAATATTACAGGTGACTTTATTACCTCCGGATTATAAGACCAATACATACTGCATGATATTCCTTTTTTCTTGCTATATTGGTGTTTCTGTCACTCCAATCATATGCAACCTCTTCCTCTTCTTTTTCATTCAGCCATATCAGCTCTCTGGTAGCACGGGACACAAAACTGTGAAGAGTCTCTAGGTGCCTCTCCTGATTTCTTGAGGTGTTCTTTATTTGGAAAAAAAAAAAAAAAAGGAAGAAGATTTATAAACCGCCCCCTACCAAAGACAATGCACACTGAGAAGCTGAACATCCAAAGAGATAGGACGGACTTACCAGAAGTTTTGCATACTGACTCTCCAGTTTGTGCAATTTTTCTGCATAACTGAGTTTAAGAGGGGCTGTCATTTGAATCTGTATTTGGTAGACAAGGTGAAAAAGACAACAAAAAGATTAAACACGTTATGTTCACAATTACATCTCCTGATTTTATGCTGTCATTTGGAGATCAGAAGTAAAAATAAAGCTAGTCCCAGAAACCTGCACAGTTCCATTATTCATCCTTACTTCATAGGTCATTCACTAAAGGAGTAATCCAAGAAATTAAGAACATGGTGCTTTACCTCACTGATTTTTGCTTCTTTAAGGCTAGATTCAAATTCCTCAATAGCTTTGTGGACATTTTTGTGATTTTCTAAATGGCTTTCAACACTTGGCAAATCTGAACCCCATTCTGCTCGATCAAGTTGCACCTTACAAAAAAGAAGGAAAAGGAAAAAAATCAGTGATGACTTACAGGGAACTAACGTAAGAATTAGAAGTAGACTATTTCCATAAAGATTGTTACCTGCATTTCTTCCACCCAGCTTAATAGATCCTGGACAAATTTCATGTTGACTTCTTCTTCTGTTAAATTCTGGTCCACAAAAGCTGATTTCATCAGAGGTTTTCTGATTTGTGTCAGTTTGAGTGTTTGCAGACTCCCACCATCTACTCCTGTCATGTAGCTTTGAATTAACCGTGGTGACGGGAGGCCTGGTGTATAGGCAGGAGTGATGGCTGGTGTCAGTCTGGAGGTAAGACCCGGCGAAAGGCCAGATGTCAAACTGGAGGAAGTCAAAGAAGGTGTGAAGCCTTGGGTCATTGTAGCACTTAATTCTGGGGTTAGGCTTGTTGTAAATCCCGAGTTTAAGCTTTCGGTTATTCCCGATATCATCAGCTTTGTCTGCTCCGTCGTCAGTGCGTGCCCCTTGTTGTACAAGGAAGAACATTCAGTCCTTATAGCTACCAGGTCATCACGAAGTTTTGCAACCCTATTAAAAAAAAAAAAAAAGGCCAAACTAAGCAGAAAATCCTTGAAACTAATGCTTGTGATAGCTTTTTCATGCTCAACTGAGTGGCAGTACCAATTCACACAATCTCTTAAAATTTAAGTCAAAATATTTATACGTAAGCACTCACATCAGAAAGCATTTGCTATATCACCTTGTAGTTACACAAATACACAAATATATACAAAAATACGTATATTTGTGAAAATACACAAATAGCAGAAGAGCAAATTGAGCAACGACCCAGGTAATCAGCACAGAATGGCCCCTAGCAGTTACCCTAGAGAGTTAAGGAACCATCAGCAAAGGAAAAATCTACAAGATGCCACATGTTGTGGTAGATCCAATATTTACAGTTAACTGCTATGGCAGCTGTTACCTGCTTGATCTCACCTAGTGCAAGATGAATCCTGACAGATTTTGGTACCACTTTTTCATAAAATTACATTATCCTGGTAAGTTGTATCTTTCTGCTAAGACTGTACACGCCCTCGTCAGTGAACTAATGTTACCCAGCTGTTTACCTGGGAAGATTCCTAAAGCTGTCTCACCTGCCTACAGAAATATCACCTACATTTTTTAAATCAAAGTTAGAGAGTCCTAAAATGGTTTTAGCTATAGCACATGCTACTTTTTTTTTTACACTCAGATAGCTATATAAATTTAAATCACATTCTGGTGAACTATTTCATTTCCACACATGAGTACAACAGATCCTTTTATCCTCAGTAAATTTTGTGGCCATCGTACCCACTGGAATACCTGACAATCTTCAATTGGGTGCCAGTGCAACAGACTGAGAAATGTATTCCTAGACATAAAGACTTAAAAAAAAGCCATCCATAGTGGTTATCCGTATTTGGGACACATTTATTCCTATAAATGAACACTCTAAAATACCTCTGCACAAGCTGGTCTGCCTGATAGTATTTTCCATCGATAAGAATTTGGGCATCAATCACTTGCTGACGGAGCATATTCTCAGATTCAAGAAGATACCCGGCTATCTCTGCCTCATTCTGGAACTGGAGTCCTGATTCTAAACGCTTGGCATCCTGAATAAATAAAAGAGAGTCATTAAAACCTGAAGGTAAACCAAATAGAAAAGAACTGTATGAAATATTAACTTTTCTGTATTTTTTTCAGGATCTTAAAACAATTGTGAAACATTTTATCTAACAACTTAAAAAAAAAAACAACAGAATTTTGGGCATTTTCTTAATGAAACAGCAAGGTAAACAAAATAGATCAACAAAAATGAAAATACCAGCTGTTAAGTACACACTCAAAAATCTTAAAAGAATAGGTTTCTTGAAGCAGTAAGTGCACTGAGGCAGCCCAGTAAAGCACCACGGAGAGACTTACAGCCTGCAGAGCGTTCCGGGCAAGGATCAGCTTGTCCTCACAGCTCAGGCTGTCCCGCTGGATTCGGTTTGCAATCTGCTGTAGCATCTCCAGCCTGAGCATTTGGGAGAAACAAACGAGCATTAATGCTAGTTACTATACATGCTTGACTTTAAAAGAAAGACCAAAAGGGAAAAGAAAAAGAAAGAAAACAGCATCTTTCAGAAAACAATATTATGCCATGTTACCTAGTTCCATTTAAGGCGCCATTACCAAAGCTTATACAAGATTTAACCAATGTAGGGCCACAATTAACTGAAAGGAAATTCTCATTCGAGTCGGTGCTGGTTCGAGCACCGGTACTGTTGCTGAACAGTGAATCACTGCTGTGATAGCTGTAACTACTGCTATTCATTTTCACATCCAGAGCACCGATCCCGGGGGCTCTTCGCATTTGCTGAGAAATGAAAAAGATCAAACTCCTACAGAACGTACAGCTTCTAGGGGTGAAATTCCACTACTGGCTTTGGAAGATGTAGCACGCCCTCTTTAAATAGGCTCCAGGATGCATATTCAAAGCCAGCAATTAACCCTGTGCCAGCTCTTGAAAGGGCTTGGCCCGGGGCTAGGGACGTAACTTGCTTTTGGCTTCCCTACCTTGTGCTCAGGCTTTGCAAGTACGGACTAGGCAGCAGCACTAGGGCGTCTCTAGCAAACAGACGTGCCAAATATTTTGCTTAAGTGTCACTAAATGTCTATAAGCCAAATAAGAAAAATATGCATTTAAAGAAACATTTTGTGTTTCTCAGACTTGCTAAATGAAGAGCTTCAAACATGACAGAGGTTAGAGAAACACCGTGCCCTCCACTCTTACACAAACTTCATGTTGGGTTGATTCCTTTTCTTTCAAACAGAACTACAGAATAAAAAACTGTGGCAATATCACAGTTAGCCAGCTCTTAACGGGTTGATTTCAGACACCTGTACATCATCCAAGCCGCCATCATTACACCACTGTCCAAATACACGTTCAGTTAACTTCTCTGTTCCACTAACCCATCCCCCTGCAATTTTCCAGTTAATTTCTTCCACATTTTTCCAACTATGGCCCTTAGCTTTATAATTTAGTTTAAAACTTGTGTGTTTTGGTGATTTTTCAGTGTTTCAGCTCTTTCTTTTTGAACTCACGGAAAAAGACACCCACAGTCTAGGACGATTTCGTTTAGGCCTAGGAGCACAGCATAGGCACAGACACACCCCTGAGAAAATTGTGAACTCTGCTGATTTTGAAATAGAAGTTTGCTGCTGTCCTCAGTAACATCAAGTTAATTTGGATCCCGAACACCAGTCTGGCCACACACTGCTCACCTGCACTAATACTTTCAGGCTTTGAGGTAAAGTTTTAGTTATTCATCAAATTTCAGTCTTCACTCGGGTGTCATTTTGCTCCACCCCAGAAGCTGTACCAGAATATCACCACCACACATCATGGTAATATGGTAAATAAATGGAGCAAGGTTTGTTCCCTGATCAAATGATAATTTAACTTTATCACTAAATCGGAATCATTTAACTTAACTTCCCTCTCATTTTGTAGCAAACACCGAATTCAGTGACTGTCACTACATGATCTGCCACTTTAAATGTATTTATGTTGAAATATGGGAGTCTATGTTTATTTATGCCTATTTCTGCACAGACCATATGAAAAATAATAATAAAAAAGACATAATTTAATTTCTCAATAAAGAGTTTCTGCAAGTGTTAATAGAACTCCTTCTGGTGAGGGCAGGCACCACCTTTGCTGTTGGCACATTAGTACGGATCCATTTACAAGGCCTAGCAGACTGTATTTCTCCCACTGCCTTCTCATGCTGGGCTTTGCCTTGTGGGGATCCCTTTGATTCCTGGATCAGAGTTTCTTTTGCAGCAGCTACCACAAGGATGCTGTGAATCAGCATCTCCCTGAGATTCAGCCATTACAGCCATGCTCTTGCTTTGGTAAACATGACTGGTATTTAAGCAGCTCTGCCCCTCTTTGGGATTTTCTCTTACTAAAATCGGTCTTTTTGCAGATTTCCTATACAATGGAATTACTTGCAGCTAATTTCAAGCACCTGAATCAGAGAGCATAATCACCCTATTAGAACTAGAAAGTCAGTGTCAGGATTCATTAGAAAGTGATTCACAACTTGATCCTTCCATTTGAATGCTTGAAATGGAGCAGAGTGAATCCAGACCGTGTCATCTCTACCTATCTATACTCTAAAGCATTACTCAATTAAATTAATTAATTAACAAAAGGGTAGTTTTTCTCTGAGATGCATGAAAGGGCAGCCCCTGTTTCTGCCACAGAACTCCAAGAGGAATCAACAATAAGCAAAAACTCTTAGGCTGCATCAACAGTTTAAAACTGCTTGGAATGTAAAAAATCACAGCTCCTAGTGATGTCCAAAGCTTCGTGTCACACCTGCGACACCCTGTGAGAAACCTGTGTGCTCTTCACATCTACTTCCTGTGCTCCTGAGTACAACCAGCTTTTAAACAAGTCCACAACAGGGCTTTCACCGCCTTGCTATGCCCGAAATGAAATCTGCATTAATGTAAAGAATAAGGCTGTTGCTTATCTGGAGTACACTCCAAGTGAGATGGTGAAGTAACAGAAACCTGGCTCGGACCATTTGCACAAGGGAGGATGCTATAGTTACGTCCACGCACTCTGATGGCACTGATGGCACTACTCTTCATTAGGACCTTCTCAAACCCACAGTATTTCTCCATGGCACTGCTGCATGGTGCACCTGAAGATCTCTAGTTCTCAATAAAGACAGAATTAACCAATCTAACAAAAAATAATGTGTACTCTATCATGGACAAAGCTATTCACAGATTTCAGTGTGAGGTAAAAGAGCAGAAAAAAATATTACCCAGGCCCGCCAACCTTCCATCAGCTTTACCTTTCCACTTCTGGCCGAAGGGTTTTCTCTCTCTCCAGCATGGCAATAATAAGCTTCCCCCACTCTTTTTCTATATCGTTTGGATGATAGCCTTGAGCGAGTTTGATGCGTCCAAATTCTATCCAGACCTTTAAAATTCATACATATTTGCTATCAAAAGTGACCAAAAAAGAAACTTTCACACATATCGCAATATATATTAAAACTTACCTCTAGCAGTTTATATAGACGTTTAATTTTTGATTTATCTATCTCCTTTGGTGGAATTTCTGTTTCTTTAAACAGCAAATATTGATTATAAAGTGCCTATAGAAACATAAAAATACCATCAGCTTTTCCTTATTGTGAATATAACCAGCCCCCTCCCCTAGTATTCTTCAGTAGCTTACTTTCTTCTATTGCTTTACTTAACTTTTGTGAAAAAATGATCAGCAATGAACTAAAATTTTGCTTTGGATTGTTCATATGCCAGGAAAACATTTCTTGTACTTTAAAAAAGGTTAAGGAGTAGATTTTCAACATGCTGTCTTTTCCAGCAAGAAAACAATTGCCCAGCTACTAACATATGTGTGAGAGTGATGCTAGTGCATACTATATGCTTTACTTTTGATTACCATCTGGATTGTCCAAAAGAACTTTTGAAGGAACAGATGGTATCATTCTTCCTCTATCTTTCTTAAGAATCAAATTCAGCTTATGAAGACATATATGGAGCTCTTAAAGAGGGTTTCCATATAGAAACCCGGTTTGTCCCATCTCTATCACTTAAAATACTGCATGCCAGAAACCCTGCAAAGATCACCTGAACTTTAAAACTATTTAATGAAAACCTACATGGCCATGATGATTGATACTGTTCTCCTGCTCAGTTGTCTAAATCAACAAGCACTTCGTTTGTTCAAGGATGCTTTGGGTAAGTAACATACAGTGTCACGCCACTGAGGCAATTAAGGGGCTGCATCTCACCTTCAATTCCGCAGGGTTGTTGGGAAATCCTCTGTCAGACATTATTGTAACATGGTGTCTGATCCACTGCATG